>NC_044497.1:51930275-52060275 GCF_902362185.1 Chanos chanos
GGGACAGTGGATTGGCTTTGAATTGTTCGGTGAACTTTTTTGAACCTCTTATTTATACAACTAGAGATAGAGTCCAATAAAACGTTCAGCTTTTTTGTGCAGTCTTTTGGTCAAATGTTGTTTCCACTGCAAAAACTCAAATAGTACTGCGAAGTTAAGCGTGTTTTTCTGTGTGGTTTACTTCGACCAAAGTCGCTAGGGACCCAGGAAGCTGAGGCGTCATATACAGACTTGAAATCACTCTTTCATGCATTATTTATGCTTTCATCAAGTTCTGATATTTATCCATGGATTCACTGTTTTGTCAGTCACAAAAAACGTCTAAACAACGTTTGAATAAGATACAGATTTATTGAAAGAATGCCATGCCATAATTCTACCACACCACTGGGTCATCTCGTTCCCCTATCTTTCAGCAAGATGGGAGTTCATAGTAAACCGTGCTCGTGTAGTCGGGCAAATCGTTCTCCGCGTCCGCAGCTTGGTCTCCGTCAGCTTACTTCCCAATTGCTTTCGAGATGAAAGGAGCGCTTTGAATGCCCTCGACAGATCTTTGAAACAAAGAAGTTTGGGGGTTTTTTTGTTTTTTTTTCATGGTCACTTTTCAGTGGTCATTCTGATTAATGATAATGGTAAGGTATGGTATTTTTGGAATAAACAGCTTGAATAAGCCATTTTCCTAGGTGTTTTTACAGCACTTATCCTCTGGGAGTGCTGTTTGGGGATAGAAGTTCTTCACAATACTCGGCGTTGTTATTTTTTGTCATGTGGAATTTTCTGGAATTAAATTTGACGTGGGTGTAAGAGTTTTTGTGGGTTAGGTTTCATGTCTGTCATGTTTTCATCAGAAGGTGCCACAGATTTTTATTATGTCACATTGAATAAATCCTAGTTACCGAGAGAATAGTTCCTTTTTTCTTTCTCTGCTTTCTAACACTTCTGAGAAAACACCACAAGACTGCAAATGGCCTTTTTCTACTGTCAAAATAACATTAGTATAAGTTCAAAGACAAGGAAGAGATGCCTAGTGCAATAAAAGTCAATTCTATGGCACTCTGAGCTACAGAAAAAAAAAAGTTGGGTTTGAAGAACAGGGTTGCAGAATTTGCCTCAAATCTTTACTGTTTTACAGAATGTCGATGAAGGTACACTTGCATGGCCATTTGGATATTATTCAGTCAGTTTAGCCCTTGCGGACAATAGCTTAAATTATGTTCAAATCAATATTACAATAATGTGCCTTCTTATTTAACTGAGAAGTGCCTTGTTTGGTAAAACACGCTGTTTATATTCGTCATTCTGTGTCCGCTGTCACATATAATATTGATAGTTACGTTCGCGTGTATGGAAATTTGTATCACAGGTGATAACCAGTTGTATTTGTGTATGGGAGAAACAAGGCAAGTGCACCTCCCTCCAGACACTAGCCCAAACCATGAGAAGGGGAAATTCCAATTCAGAGGGTGGCGGGGCAGATGGTGCCGGGTCTAATGGAATCATCAAAGGTACTGAAGTGAGACCAGCGATCTGGCCAGAAACGCATCTGGCCGGCCAGTTTTAAAGAAACAGGCAGGAATGCTTGCTAATTATATATTGCGTGCGCATGTGGCAAGGGGTCCCGACAAAGAGAAGGGGGGGGGGGGGGGGGGGGGGGGGGGGGGGGGGGGGGGGGGGGGGGGATGGGTTTGGCCTAAGGCAACTGGTGGCTGAAACCAGGAGCCCTGGATCTTGTCCATCACAGATCCTTTGCCCCCCCCCCCCAACCCCCACCCCACTCTACCCCACCACCACCACACTCTATCCCCCCCTTTGCTTTACTAGCAGCTAATGCAGCACGTTCCCACACAGGACTGCTCCAGTCCCCATTGAGATGGGTGCCTGCTCTGACATTTAAAAGAGGGGGGGGGGGGCTGGAGTCTGTTTACCGCCACAAGCATCTCTCTCTCTCTCCCTCCCTCTCTCTCTCTCTCTGTGTGTATTCTGGCATGCACATGCATGAGTATGTGTGAGTGTTTAATGGATTTGTGTATACGCGGTGTGCGTCCCTCTAACGTAATCCAAGCAATGATCTGCCTGATTTTTTCATAATAAATGTTAATCTCAGTAGGCCTTGAGCCAAGTAATTTTATCTGAGACTGACTGTATTTACGGTGTACACTCAATATACCCTCACAGCACTGACCCGTGTAAAAGCACTGGCAAATAGTAGCTTTGGGTTCAGCTTTTTTTTTCCCCTTTGGGGTTTTCCTGTTTGAAGAAAACTGGTGCTCAAATACTATCTCATTTCTGAACTCTGACCATTGCACTTGCTCCCTATAATGTTTCAAAACGAGCCATTGATTAGTTGGCTCGTTAGGAATAAGATGACATGTTATTTCATAAACATCAAGAAGACTTTTACTTCCCAGCCCAGTGACAAGGCATCGCAGAACTCCGAATCCTGTTACTTTGTCTGCTAAGCGAACATCTAGCCATGCAAATTCAAATAGCCTGCCCTAGTGTAATTTCATGCTATATTTTAGCTGTAAATAAAAAAGAGGAGTTAAACACTTAAGCATGTATAACCCCCCCACCCCCCCATGCTCTTCACTAAAGCTGGCATGAGGTACACCTCTAAGGTCCAAAATGATCTTCATCTCAGATTTGGCTGATATCAGGCGACAGCTTGTTGTCTCGAGGAACAACTTCGTACACACGCTATGCGGCTGACGATGAATTATGAGCCGCTGTGGAGAATCGTGACAGTAATGGCGTAAACCAACTAAGGTTTTCTTCTAATTAGCGCTTTCAAATAAAAAATGTGGCGCGAAAGACTATTTTTTAAATTCTTTGAAAAGTTGGCTGTAATCATAACTTTGGGGGTTACAATGAATCTTTATTAAGTCATCTGTTTCCCAATGCTCCTCAAGAGATGTGTGTTATTCTAAGCCTCCGCAGAGAACCCATATGTCTTCTGTTAAACTTCTTCCGGCTTTTAAATTTAATACATTCTAAATCCACACATCATAGGACTTCCTACTTTGTCGACCTATGCATACATACAGCATTGCAAGTCAAAAGATCATGTAAAGAACACACTGATGTTACATCATCACATTTTGATGGACCCTTAGATAAAGCAGAGGGGAAGCTTTGACGGAAATCAGGCTTTGAGAATCAACAACACAATGTTCTCACCCCGGCACAGCCGTTGTTTAGAAACAGTAGGACACCTCCATACTGTGGTTGGAAACCTCTTAAAGTTACATACATATATATATATATATATATATATATATATATATATATATATATATATATATATATATATGTATATATATAGCTACACACACACATACACACATATATATGTGTAACGGAGTGGCGCTTCAGTTGTTATAGTCTTGTGGCACACGCTTTCATTCTCGCGCACAGTCCCAACTGAGATGAACAATACACAGCAGCAATAAAATCTTCAAAAGGCTGAAGATAAACGGCGGAAGCACTTTCACAACCCTTTTGAGCTTAAGTTCATCTAAAGTCACTCTTGACCACATTTAAGCAGGAACAGAAAGGTGGGGGTAGGTGGGGGGTGGGGGGGGGGGGGTTGCCCACATGGCAGTGTAATGAGACAGGCCCCCTAAGAGAGCACAGAGAAGTCTACTGATCTCACAGGGCTTAGGAGCCAGGGGCCTGCAGAGCCCAGATCAAAGGTGCAAGTCACTGTCATCAGAAGCCAACACAGGGTCAGCAGCAATGATGCCTTTTAACAGGGACCCTATTTCCTTTATGGTCCAGGAACCAGGGGGCTAATTGAAAAGATGTGCCTGTCACAGGGGCAGCAATTCAGGGTTCCCAGGACAATTAAGAATGTTGGAGTGAATATGTTGCTGCTTTTGTATGGCCACCGGGAAAAAAAAAAAAAGCGGGGAAGGAGAGAGAGAGAAAGAGCAAAAGAGAGAAATAAAAATAAATACCCTTGAATATGTGAAGGTGGATAAGTGAACATGTTTAATGTTGTTTTGTTGTCTGGAGATGATCCAAGTTTTTTTTTTTTTTTTTTTCCGCAACACAAGGCCCGTGTTTTAATTTTTCAAATCTCAGTGTTTATCTGTGTGATCTGTATGTCTCAAACGAGTGAGCCCACAGGGAACATAAAGTATATATGGGCCTTTATGACAATACCGGCTACGCAAGGCTACAAATATGAACCTTTAGAGTGGGGCTTTTTTTTTTTTGTGGTAATTATCACAAGACGCGATAGCAATGCGCTCTGTCACCCTGCCAAGAACACATAGACGGCTGCTGTGTATGGGGGTGGCCACCAACGGAGCTTTCGGCAGGAGCAAAGTCTAATGCAGAGAACCTCCCATTAAAACTAACCGTACCGTCCTCCCATGACCAGCACTGGACCAGTGCTCTGGACCATACCTGCCCCTGAGGGTGTGACAGCGTGGTAGCAGGCTCACCAAAAAATGTTGGCTGGTCTGAAGCCACATTCAGAAAAGACCTAGGAGTTACATTTTTTTTGTTTGTTTGTTTCGTTTTGTTTTAAAGAGACACTGAGATACTTTAAAAAAAAAAAAAACCCTATGTTATCTGAGCTCTGTCAGAATCTAAAAGAAGTGCAATACCTTGAGAGTTTTGTTTCACCGCAAGCTTATTCAGAAACATTTTGGTTTTTGTGTGTGTGTGTGTCTGTGTGTGTGTGTGTGTGTGTGTGTGTGTGTGTGTGTCTGTGTGTGTGTGGGTGTGTGTGTCTGTGTGTGTTTGGAGGGGTTAGTTCTACTACAAATGCCAAGAATTATGGAGACAGTGGAAAAGTGTTTGTCATGACACTGGATAAGAGATGATGTGAATACCACAATTACTCTACCCCTGCCAGAAAAACGGTTTCAAACTAATCACCACCTTGTAAATTCAACTGGCCTTGTTTTTGAAGAAATTCGAAGTATGAGCTGAGCTTACTGTTGACTGTGAGATAGTGTGCTGTAAGAATAAATAAATAAATAAAAAAAATAGGCCAATACCTTAGCCATAGAAAGTGTTTTTCTGAGTAATGTCTTAAAAATGTTGATCAACCAGTGTAAACACTTCGTTGTGGTAGATGTTACACATTAGTTTCGGGCCATAAAATGTTTCTACGCACTTTAAAATCACACCTAACAAATAAAATACTTGGAAATGAAAAGGGCTGACACAGATACCCTGACACATGTATGTGTGTGCGTGAGAGAGAGAGAGAGAGAGAGAGAGAGAGCGAGAGGGAGAGAGAGAAACTGTTAGTGTGTTGTTTGCTGAGATCTTTTCAATGTTTAGAAATTCATATTTTTTTGTCACAAACTTGCCTTTTAACTCCTGAATGCAGACAGAGGAAATGTTCCGGTCTAAAAAGGGGGTCATAAAACTGTTGTGTTTTTATTTAGTTGACCACATCAAACGGTGCAGTCTAAAACAGGTGTCTCTCGAGATGAATATCCATGGGGGTTTTTTTTTTCTTTTTTTGACATATATTGCCTCAAAGGAAGCCAAAAAACTTACCGTGAAGATTATAGACCATGAGCACAGACATCAACATGCACTCTTAGGATATGCACATGCATTTTTTTCTTCCATTCTCCCATACAAAAAAATGTCTCACAGCTTCTTCGAGTGCACTGTCTCATAATTCATGTATTGTCTTAGGTTTATTTAAAACTTACATTAGGTAAGGTACATTTGTTTCAAAAAGTACTATGGCTACATTCCTGGTCCTCTCCATTAACTCGGCTTTTCCCTTTACTGCTGTATGGAACTACAGCCACAACAGGGAGAAACGATAAAAACAGGCATTTCGGAGGAAGCAGACACTTCAAAGCCCATTAAATGGCATGTTCTGATATCGTATACAGCGAAGTATTCTCAAAGTAAACGATTTTCTAAGTTTACTTTATGCCTGTATATCAAAGGCGAAATGAGTGCTCTTGAAATAAATGGATCCCTAAGTTTACTTATTGCAAGTATAGCATAAGTAAAATAAGCGCACAGGAAGTAAACCATTTTCTGACATATCAAGTTCAAAAAAGCGCAGACGCAGAGCTGAAGTGTTGAGACAGTATTCAAGGATGTTTCATTTTACCGAGTACGTGATAAGCAGCCTATCTTTTGTGTGTGTGTGTGTGTTTAAAGCAAACATCATATGCTAGTACTTTCAAATAGTCGTGTATTTATGCATGTATTCCTCTGTCGCATGAGCAGGACAGGTTTTTTTTTTTCAGTTTTCTTTCTTGAGCTGAGTGATAGGATAATGTAATGACGGAAAACCGCTGCGTAAAGATCTGCATTACAGATCCGTCATTCCAAATTGATGACACTTACCTGAGCTGTAGGAATGTACATTACTCTGTAGTTTTGTCACAGTGTCTCACTGTGTTGTGTCATGGGTATCACACATGCATGAGTTATGCAGTGAAAACTACTGTATTCTGGAATTTTGCTGAAAGTGAGCTCACCCTACAGAGATGGAAAAGTAATTTAAGCTGATAAAAGCAAGACAAAATGTTATTCGTAAACCCGGGTGATACACTGATCACAAACTGAATTGATGTTATGATGCAACACCACAGACCAAATTGAATGGATGTTTGCACTGAATAAACATTTGCATTTCATTTGAATGATACTAGTTCCTCCCTCTTTTAAAATTCTAAGGAAGTTTCTACCACACAGGTTTCAAAACCCAACCACGGGTCCCTCATCTACTTAATGCTATTTGAAATCCCTCATCAGTACTGAATTTAGACATCTGGTCCAGAGCCATAGAGTGTATTAAACAACTGTTAGGTCATTCTTGCTACGTGCTACATTCTTGGTGAGTCAGCCTGGAGCAGTAAGTGACAAATACTTGATGAAACAAAGACCAGACGGGCCTAAAAGTAATCTCAAAGTATTGCCATAATAAAGGTCACTGATAGACAAAATGTAAAACTCACAGTTAGGAGACTTACCAGTAGAGAAACAGAGGAAGAAATCAGCTGATGATCTGCAGAAGCTTAGCCAAGCGACTGGAATTATTTGTGTAGATGATCCCAAATCCCATCTCCACAGGAATGTGAAAGTTGAATATGAAAATGGCTCTGCAATGCAAAACCATTGAACTTTTGATGCCACAACCCCCCCCCCCCCCCCCCCCCCCCCCTCATTTTATGAGCAAAAGTCTGAAACTTAAACAATTATCTTCTGAACGACCTGCTTGGGGTGAGAGTTACAAATTACAGAACTATTCTTTATTTCTATTCTTTATTTCAGTTGAATTGCTGTAAACGATGCCTTTCCACAACGGATCCTAGTGGCAAATCTTGCCATCCAACTACCCACACCACTGCTGGATACATAGTGTACAAAAGACCCCCATACGTTAGCGAAATGAGAAATACCCCAAATGACAAACTATCACAAACACCAACTTTCACCTTATGGTCATGGGGCTATGCTGAAAACCCTTGCATGCAAACATAAGCAGAGAGAGAACATTAGGGTAGGATAGGGGAGACTGTCTGGTAAGATGTCTGAAATTGTCCATGCAGGCCAGAGCCTTGCTCTGGAAGCATCGATTAGTGTCCAAGGACTCTAAACAAACAAATGGGTCATAGCGAGGACCCCTTCATCATCTTCTTTGCCAGGAGGGTTGTTAGCAATTAGCTGCTTACTCACACTACTCACAACCAGAGGCTGGTTACGCTAAAGAATAAACCTGAGCGTGACATAGGTCTATTCTTACCATGAAAGAGTGTAATCACCAGCCAGTACGCCCACAAGGGGCTGTCCTCAGACACTGACAAGAGGCCCTGTTTTATTTGTTTACTTACTTATTTAATTTATTCCAGTTTTATGACCCTAATTAGGATGAGCGGCTTTGAAAATGAATGAATGAATGAATGAATGATTTATTCCAGTTTAAAGGCGTATATTGAACTCCACTGCCTCTTGGCAACTACTTTGTGTTAGTGGTTCATATTACATGCTAGCCATAAGACAGGTAATATATGGGAACAGACTTTGGCTGAATGAACTCTCACTGAGACAGGGGAAGAGGAAGCAGACTAATGACTGTAACTTCCCACCCAGATTAATGGCTACCTCTGGTACTATATTTTTGGTGAAGAAAGGTTTAAGCTAGCTAGCTCCTAAAACAAAATATTTATTGGTCACAAGGAAGTCATTTTCATTCATAGGCAGTTTTAGCTGTGGTCTGTCTTGTGTAATGTACACTTTATGTGTTATATATCACAGTTTAATATGTTTATTTTATGGTCTGTAAACAAGTGTCTAATAATGCCTTAACTTTGCAAAGCACAAAATCTAACACATTTAAAAGAGATGAAACAGAATGCAAGAGTGAAAATTTCAAGAATCATAATCAAGATTGTGTCTCAGCACGCATTAGCTTTTGTACAACAAATATTCTTGTTCCCGCATTAAACTGGGTCTTTTAGGAGCACCATTAAGTCGTACCAGGACTTACGACATCAAGGCCCAAACTGGACATTCATCACAGGCGGGCGGACAACACAATTCAGCATGGCCTTATAAACTGCCCTGCCATGTCAAAGGCCATTTGTGAGGTTGTATCTCCTCTGACCTCAGCTACAAACAACACAGGATAAAGCTGTCTGCTGGCCACCAAGACATGTTTCCGCCCTGCTTTTGGTCCAGAGCTAATCCCCTCTAAACTGCAATGAGTTTATGGTTCTGTGTAATTGACTTGAGGAGGGAAAAACAATATTAGTTACCACACCCTCAGTCTGTTATGGTTAAAAAGAAAGAAAAAAAAAAAAAAAAAGAATCCAGTCTGCAAACTGATATACACCTCTCGGCCTTTGCCAGCTTGTTGCTGAGCATAGAAAATAAACCAAGAAAGAAAAAACTGATTTGTTTTGTTTTCCATGAACACTCAGTCAGGGACTCTCAGAGAGTGTTTTTGGCCAGTTTCAGATCAGATGGATCAAGCCAAACAGCTGTCTGTTTTAGCTAACTGGCAATGAAACACTGAGACAGTTTGTCAGGACTGTCTGGGTAAACTGACAGGGATTATATAGGCATGAAGTGATTCCAAAAATGTAAAAAAAAAAAAGAAAAAAAAAAGGGGTTTTTTCAGTGCTGAAAGTTCTCATAATGTTTACACATCTTGCAAGCATAGCTAACTACTTCCACAAATCTGGCAGATTATTTCAATGTAATCGACAGAATGAGGAAATTTGTAGCATACACAAGGATAATTTTCTGTCTTTGTTTCAAATGTTCTATTCATGATATCCATGACTGATAAAGAATACCCGATACCATATGCAGTGCTTGCTTACTGAACTGAACTGATACTAATGGAAAAAAATTATGTTTGCTTTGTAGGCATACTCGAGATCAAGTCTGTGGATGTGGGCATCGTTGCCATCAAGGGGATTAACAGCAATTACTACTTGGCAATCAATAGAAAAGGAGAGTTATATGGGGCGGTGAGTATTCAGCTCTGATCCTTTGAATTTGATGTGGTTTTCATATCGATTTCTCTAGCTATCATGAACAACTAACATTAGAAAAGAGGACAGACAAAACAAATCCAGTCCACTTCTAAATCCCTCTTTACCTTCATCATTTGTAATCTCTCTCTCTCTCTCTCTGTCTCTCTGTCTCTCTCTTTTTTTTCCTGGGCTTTCACGACCAGGAAGAAGGAAAAAAACTCTTTAAAACAACTTTTTAGAAGACTTTTTTTTTTCTTTTATTCTCAGGAAGATTGGCCAAACCTTAGTCATTCTCAGAGCCTTTGATGTTTTCTGAGAGTCGTTTCTATTCCTCGTCTCTTTGCAACCTTAAAAAAAAAAAAAAAAAAAGCCTTGGGTTGTATTAAAGGACGGTTCCACTTCACTGCTTGTAAATAATCCCCTAGAAAAAGTCGGCTTCTGCAAAAGGGTTCTGTCATCCTCAACAAAGTAAGCCGAGAAGGCCCTCTCTCACGCAGAAACTCTCCCCAAATACTACTCCATGCATGTGCTCTCCTCCACTCACACACACACACACACCAGCAACACAATCCATAGCCTCTCCTTTGTTTATAGGTCCCCTCCAGGTCCACCGGTACACATTCATCTCTCCTCATGAATTGCAAATGTTACCTGAAACAGGGAAATCCGTAAGCTTACGTCTTACAAAAGTCAAATCAGATCGAGTTACCCCCCACCCCCACCCCCACAAAAAAAAAAAAAAAACTCCTTCACGTAGTCTGTCACATCTCAGGCCTGTCACTAGCGAGGACTTCTGCAGTCTGTTTATGTGAATAAATATGTGTGTAACGTGGCATTGATCCAGTCCTAAAGAGTTCCAGTAACAGAGGCGTCACTCTAACTTAAACGATCAACAGTTCTCTGTGGAATGTCTAACCTGATGTCAGTGCGATCAGAAAGCTACGTGACCTCGGTGTAGCTGGCTTTTTGTTCATCTACATGTAACATGTTATAAGCATGAACTTGAATGTGATAAAATGATATCTATTGTATAGTTTCATGGGACTCTCTGTACTGTTCTATTATCCTGAACCGTACCTATGCGTCAGAAGAAGAAACATTTAAGCATCATTAACGACCATGAAACAAACCTTTTGTAAAAAAAAAAAACAAAACAAGTCAACTAACAGACTGTTTTCTGTTTCCATTTCTCCAGAAGGACTTTGGCGATGACTGCAAGTTGATAGAGAGAATTGAGGAGAACAGGTACAATACTTATGCATCTGCTGAGTGGAAGCACAAGAAGAGACCCATGTTTGTGGGATTGAGTGCCCAGGGCAAGCCGATGAAGGGCAAAAAGACAAGAAGGAAAAACACAGCCACACACTTTCTTCCCATGCCCATTTAAACTGCACTGAGGAGAGACTTGGAATTATCTACAGTACAAAAGGAACTGTTTCCAGACATTTTCTGCAAGAAACGCACTATGTAAAGGAACCGAGTGGACTCAGTGGTTTACTGAGTTTGATTGATGTCATATAATTGTTATTAAGTTATTGGCACCAGAGAAAATATAAGACTTTTTTTTTTCCCATGCCAAAATTTGTTTCAGAGGATCATTTGTTGGACCAAATGGGTGGAGAAAAAAAAAAAAAAGGAGGATTCGACAGGACACTACGGCATGTAACCTCCAAGACTCGACTAAAGAGACCATTCACGGAGTGTATTAGTTACGTGTGTTTGTGTGTGTGATTTTTTTTTTTTTTTGAATGCAGTTATTTATGCTGTTACTAACTCATATGAAACATTCTAATGGACATTCAGGCTCTGACCCCAGAGCGGACAGCTGGTTATGCAAACAATTACTGGAAGCACTTGCTTTAGGTGCGAGGATCCGGAACCCGCAGCAGGGGAGCAAAGTGTAACAAAAGAGAGATTTTAGACAAGCTAGCACCATAGCATAAACAAATCTAATAAACATTATTAACATTATTGCAAAGCCACTGTATTTGATATCTCCATTTCTTTATCTGACTGCTTTTTTTTTTTTAAATAAATTATTTATTTTATGTATTTAAAGAAAAAGAAAGACAAAAAACATGGAATGGTCCTTTTTTTATCATTTATGTTCCTCTTTTTAAAGGCTATTCTATCGGTTAAACATGAATAAATAAATATATTTCTCTTTACTAAGCAGAATTTGTGTCCTCGGTGCTTGCATTCTTACAATGTGGTTATGTACAGTTCCGTGAATATCACAAAGTCATTCATACAGTGATTTGTAGTGGAGTAGCTTAGATCAAAAATTCAAAACTTTTTACAGTATTGGACGTAAAGCAGTCATGGTGTCTATGTGCCTTTTATTCATATGTGTCTTTGATGTGGAATTGAATTTTTGTTCACTTTTCACCCGATCGCATCTAAATGATCATATCTAAATAATAATGTTATGTTAATATAAAAGGATAATTCTGAAAAATTGCTAAAATAACATATTATTTATTTTGTTCTTGAATAACCTCAACCTAAATGAATAAATGAATACTGGAGGTGGTTGGTCACGATAATTAAAAATAAATCAAATCTCATTCGAATGCCAATGTATACCGTAGCGCTTTCTTTTAAACAAGCAAAAAAAAAAAGTGTTTCCACATTTCTGATCTTTTCAAAAATTCAGTTTAACATTCAAAAAAAAAAAAAAAAAAAAAAGGAAAAAGAAAACCAAGTTTTACGGTCATGGAAAAAGCCAGCCCCAGTTCACCTCCATAGACTTTCCCAGCAAATGCTCCTCAAAAGGCTAACAGAGTCACAAACTTTCGACTCTGCCTCACAAATCACGTTCTCCTCTCTCACTTTCATTCGAGAGAGCTGTTGACTACTAAGGCAAGGGCATGTGGTCTAACATAAATATTACACTGCTGTTTATGAGATGATTCTAATTAACCATGATGTAATGTTGTTGTTGTGTTTTTTCTCTCCCCCACCCCCGACATTTATCCTCTAGATAAATTCAGATGAAGAGTAAGAGCTGGCTCAGCACAGCACTTCTGGGATGTGTTAAGAAATGAATCGGTTGTGATTTTGCATTCATTAAGTGTTGCCTTGTGTGTGCTTTTTCAGCTCTTTGATTTGTGAGTATATCTATAAAAGGAGGTTTCATTCGAAATTGGAGCCAGCATTCCAAAAGATTTCAAACTTGTGTGTCTATGTCATGTGTCAAATTGTGAAAAATTACACTGCACTTCAGCCAAATTTGACTCATAGGTTTGAGATATTTCTCCCCCTTTCAAGTTAAGGGCGCGTTTGTATTTTGTTTATATCTGTTCTTGGGTGTTCCATAAACTGGCTTTCATGTATAATTACTCTGAGGTGGATTTAACATACAACATTGATTGTCTTTTTACTTTAAAACAGAGGGGTATCATGAAGACCTCTCCTTTATAGGTCATCTTTCTCAGTGCTCTCGACATTAAATAGTCTGAAAATTGAACCTGCACTGTGTCAAAAATATTCAGTCTGACAGTAATACAAATTGACTTAACATTCCTTTCACCTATCAAGTCAAATAAAGACAAAAGCAAATAGCAGCTTTAGGTCTGTTACAAAGTACCTTTATGATTAGACTATTAAAACAAACATTAAACTGCAAGACATTAATTAAAATCAAGTCATTCATTTCTCAAACAATTTGTCTGCGATTGCATAGAGGCCTGTATCCTGAAGTCATGTATTAGGACTATCACAGCTTCTCAACTTCACCTCTTGCCCAAAAAGAATTTGCAACTTGTTGACCAAACCACAGTAGCAGCTGTGAACATTTGATGCCAGCAAGCTTGCTCAAAGCTAGAATAGACTGTGCAGATTTTAATAGACCTAAGGGTAGGAGCTCTGGTTTATTTTTGGAAATGAATTTCATGACGTTGATCCAGGCCCAAGGAGTTCCAGTAACAGAGTTGTACCCTCAACATAAGCAATCAACAGGTCTCCTTAGAACATCTAACCTGATGTCAGCAAATTTAAAGAGCAACACGACTAAATATAGGTGATTTTTTTTTTCTTTTTTATCACATTTACTGCATGCATTAAAGCTTGAGCCAGTTCAGACAGAGGTTTGGATGTGTTACGATCTCCAGAGGTTTCCCATTTCTGTTCAGCAGGTGTGTCAAACATTTGCCTTGGCTTTGACTAAGATCGGGCATGTGTTTATCAATTCAGTGAGAGGGAGAGAGAGAGAGACAGACAGCCAACACCAGGCAGCAACAACCTTTAATAGAAAAGAGACGGCGAGAGTTTCTGACCAACACACGCTCATGGGTTGAGCTTAAAGGTAATATATCATATTATAAAAACGTCAGAGTATTTTATTTAAAAATATGCGCTAAATGACTTTGACAGCTGTGAAAGGGAGAAGGCTCCTTTAGTATGATATGTGGTATGGCTGTAGCTTTCTCATGTTAAATACAGAGCAAAGTGGTTTTAAAAATATGCATGCAGTCATCTGTCAACAGACGCGTTCCTCAGAATCTCAGGAGGCATTGTTGTGCAAGCACATACGACAGGCTGCTCGGAAATCCAGCAGAGCTGAGCAGAGACAACTCTTTGCTACCATGTTTGCGAATAAAATTGATGTTTGTTTTGTTAGCAAACAATGTCAGCAATCTTTTTTTTTTTATTCAACTGAATGGAAATG
This sequence comes from Chanos chanos, assembly GCF_902362185.1. NCBI lineage: Eukaryota > Metazoa > Chordata > Actinopteri > Gonorynchiformes > Chanidae > Chanos > Chanos chanos. The sequence continues at coordinate 51,944,421 of NC_044497.1, forward strand.
TAATGAAAATATAATATAAAATACCATTTCATGATAAATGAATTTGAAAATGAAAATGAAATCAAGAATCAGAAACCATTAAAGTATTTGGATGCATTTGGTAATGATATACATACATATACATACATTATATGTGTGTGTGTGTGTGTGTGTGTGTGTGTGTGTGTGTGTGTGTGTTTGTGATGCAGTATTCTCTCGTTTATTTTTTTAGTTGTGACCTGCCATTAACATTCATTTTACGGAGTCACTTTTTGCTGAATAGCAACTGTGCCCCCGTCTTTCAGTAAGAACAAAGCCCAATTCTCTCACATTTTTATTTATTTGGTTAATGATTTTTGCACCCAATTTCTTCTTCATCCTGAATTATTCATTTACTTTCCCTTACAGTGATGTCCTTTACAGTAATAATCTTATTTGGTAGAGGAGAGCAGAAAAATATTGCTCATTGAAAATTCATATTTCTGCAGTTGAATATTTGGGAGAGTTGTAAGCCAGCCAAAACAAACGAACTGGAGAGGGGAAACATGCAACATTTCTCCTCTTATAAGCACATGCTGTTCCCCATAGGGCCGCTGGCCATAAATATGATTCCCACTGTTTGATGGATGAGTTATTCTTTCCTGCTGTTTTTTCCATGACCTGTGAACTCTGAATTATCATACTTAAGTGTTGCACGATGATGAACAGCCGCTTCAGAACCACGGACAGCTCTGGCTAAGCCTTTGTGGCATTTTAGCGGATTTACATTGTAAGTTATGGATGGTGTATGTATAAAAAAATGTCCATTCAAGGCATACTGCGCAAAAAAAAACAACCAAGAAAAAAAAAACATTTCTTACATGATGGATGTAATTTATTATATTGTTCAACCCTGAAATCCACACACTGTTCTAACCTCACGTATGATGTTCAATGTTTTTGAGAGGGAGCAAAGTAAAGACTTAAGTTAGTTACAACATAATCCTGGGAGACGTTATGCTGATATGGATTGAATGGAACACTGACACTTTGAATTGTGGATTGCTATTCATACAGTAAGCAGATTTTCTTATCCAGAGTGACTTTAAAAAAAATGAGTACATGGTTAGGTTGTATAAGACACAAGCATACACAAATATCTAAAAACACAAATCAGTGAAACAAATACCAGTGCAACTAGCAGCGCAACCATGGCAAAAGTTTGTACAGAGATACAAAAAAAAAAAAAAAGTAATATTTCGATGGTAAGAGAACTTAAGATACTAGAATCCAACTCCAGACTGATGGAAAATTAGCTGTTACAAGTAGTGTGGTAAAACGATGCATCTACATCACAGTGGAAACACCCATGATCCTCTCCCAATTAAAAATGTGGCACGCCCAGCATGAACCAACGCAAAGATAAAAGGAGCAGTGACATAACTGCAATTCGACAGCTGGTCTAACTCTCGAAAGAGCGTTACTCAGCAGACGCAGAGAAGCATAACACATTCCATATCTCCCTTACTCTCTCTCTCTTATTCTCTCTCTCTCTTTCTCTCTGTCCCTCTCTCCCAGACTCTCTCCTTCTCTCTCTCTCTCTCTCTCTCCATCTCGAGGGCCTATCTTAAGGGTCTCCCATGGACCTGTCTCTGTCTGATACAAGGCTCTCCTGCTTTAACGGTCTGCCCACGTACGGCGCGGTCGGCCCGGATTAAGCGGGTTGTGTGAGAGCCGCCGTGAGGTGCAGAGTGATGATGTTCTTAGTGACTGATAGACAGACAGAATTACGAGTTCAGTAGAGGAACACTTTTCATCCCGGTCATAAATGTGAGAAGACGTGTGTGATCTATTTGTGAAAGTGGTTCTGGAGAGGCCAACCGACTCATTCTTCACATTCTCCCCATGACAGATGATCTGAGAGGATGTAAAGAATTCAACTGGCTAAACAACTCGGGACGTGTCTCTTAGTAACTATTGCACGTTCACATGCACTCCACACACACACACAGTTCCTGAGTATGACTTAAGCGTAACGGCCTCTGATATATGTATATCTATACGCACAACATATGTTCCAAATCAACTGATATGGTGATACGTGAATGTGATATTTTACATGTATGCTGGAATGTATTTACATCTATTGTCAGGACGTAATGACCTGAAATCAACATCACACGAACTGCTGCTGTGTTCCATAAATGGCATTTGTTTCAACAATAAAAAACTGAAATTTTGTTCTCTGTGTATAAATATAGGGTAATTAAGCATACGTTACTATGCTGGGTTCTGTTGTAATCACCTGTAATTGCAATGATGCCTGCTACAGTGTTTCACTGTAAATCCTCAGTAAGCTTGTTTACTGTCACTAAGAGAAATGTGATTGTGATGACAGCTACGATGTCAAGAGTTCGATTTCTGGGTTCACAGGACCACACACTGGAGCCTAAGGCAGATCAGCCCCCTGTCACTTATCGAACACCAACAGGTGTATAAATCAGAGAATTTTAGTCTTGGCATTTGGGTTTTTTTTTGTACCAATAGCATATGTACATCCCATTTATCTATAAGTCTGTTATGATTGAACCAAACTTGATTTCACTTTTTACAACCCCTAGACATAAAAGTAAACACATCATTTGAGAAGATTTTAGGATGAGGAATGATCTTGATTACTATTGTAATCTTGGTGGGTTTGCAGGGTGGGCAGAGGCTTTGGTACACATGACATGTATGTGTATGTGTATGTGTTTGTGTGTGTGTGTGTGTGTGTGTGTGTGTGCAGGCTTTGGAGGGCTCCCAGCAACACCGGGTCTGGGAGCTCTCCTCTTCAAGGCTATATTGCGTCATTGCCAAACACCCGCGTGGACATCTGGCCTTGACATGATATTTCCCTTTTATCACCTGCTCATTGTAGAGAAAAACAAGTCTGGTTCTTCTCAAACAGACACATACTTTGCCCCGTTCTGTTAATTACTTACTGTGTGGAAGAAGGCAAGATTTTTTTTTTTTTTTTTTGAAGACAAATTGAAGACAGCAGAATTTTGGAGGTCCTGACAAAAGTGGATGAGTGTTTCAACACATTCTTTCCCTTTTCATCCACAGAAATGAATCAAAGATGTATTTCTGACTTTCATTTGGTGTTACCTCAAAGTTTGAGTTATGAAAGGCATTAGAAAATATTGGAACAAGTCCCCTACAAAAAAAAAAAAAAAATCATTTGCTTTTTACCACATTTAGACACTGAGCGTAATTACATGGTGTATTTGCTCTCTAAAACGGCCCATAAGACTAATACATCAGTTATGGCAGTTGGTCTATTTTGTCTGGAGCAAAGCAAACCGACTTTTGCTTTGTCAAACTTTTGCATGCTTTAAGAGGCTTGGCCGCTCAAAGGAAGTAGCAGATACAGCAACGGACAAAATGCAGAAGTGATGCTAATGAAGTTCAGGGAGGATTAGGAGAACATTGATGATCAAGTTGGATCGCTCACTTATTCATCCTACACCAGTGGTCTCACTGCAAAGTCACAGAACCTGGGAAACCAAAACTCATTAACATACAAAATGTCATAGTTCTCGCCCTGAAATGTGATTGGCTATTGTGACACAAGTCAAAAGAAAAATGAGTCAGATTGAGAACCGCTTTTTCTGAGTCTTTGTATCCAATGGTGTGTTAGAAAAGAATCTAAATAAACATAAGCATGGTTTAAATCACAACAGAAACGAAACAGTAACTGTAATGTGAGTAATTTGGAGAGATAAAAATTGCCACAGATTTCATCCTACTCTTGAGAGCTGGATTTACCTGTGGTTATAACATTATTTGGTTTCTAAACAGAAAATTCTTTACAAGAACTCTAAATGATTGTGTACTAATGTTTTATACAAAATTCATCTGCAATCTTCATGTACTGAGTTCAGTATCAGATTTGACAAGTTCCATCATATGATGAATCGTTCATCTTCTCAGTAATGTGTTAGAGTTCCATCAACTTAACTCATCCTAAAATTCTCGAGTGGTAAAAGTACCCTGAGAGTACCCATTCCAAAAAGCTTCTTTTGGCAAATGTGAAACACATGCTACATATGTAAGCAATAAACATCTTTTGGCCCCATGTCCCCAATTTCAGCCGTCACACAACACAAGCGTAGATAATAACAATGACTGCCCAAAACACATTTATTGCATTTAATTATTTAGCTGGGCGTTCTTGCCCAAGGTCAAATGAGAAAGTATCAATATGTTAAAACACACCAATAAAGAGCTTAATTGAAATCATATGTAAACATTTACAGAGATGCAAGTAACATGCAACTGAATCTTTTTTTTTTTCTCTTTAACTCAGCAGTCTTAAGTTATCAAAACATGTTACTTTGCTTTATCGTAGCATAAAAGAACCAATAAACCAGGAAAAATATTGACAGGTCACGTCTAACTGTAATGTTTTGTAAACATGGCTTTGTTCCCATATGGCATCAGGTAAAAACGTGACTTGCCGTGGCGCTACATCATTTGAACCTGTCCATCACCGCGGCCGCGTTCGAGTATGTTTACGTTAGCATGAGCTGGAGTTCACACATAACAGATAATCTTTCTTCAAAACCTTTACTTCAGAATGATAACAAGTCTTTTTGAAAACTGTTCCGATTCTTTTTCATACATCACACTTTCATGCACACTACCAAAAGGAAAAAAAAAACAAAAAAAAAAAAAAACAGATGGTTCCTAAACAAGAAAACTTTGCACTGCTGACCACAGGGACGATAAAGCCATCCTTCCAGATTAACAGACGTGGATTTTGTGTCGTCATTTTGTTGGGGGTCAGCACTTGAGATGAAATCCTTTGCATTGTCTGACGAGACACTGTAATTTATTAACACTGCACTGTAGAGAAGTTATTAATCAACAGGTTAGATGCCTCGTTTCAGTGATGACACTGAGAAATGAGCCACAGCAGACGACGGAATCCATATAGCACGTGTTGTATATTATTCCTGTCAGCCAGGACGGGAGTATATGGATAAAGATTATGGTGCATAGAGACATATTTCATAAAATCCTCTTACAGGCTTGCAACATGGCCTTGTTTTGAGAGAAAATAAGGGAATGAGACAGAGGAAAGGACTGGTAAGCCCGTGCAGGTCGCTCTCATTGGCTTCAATTTCCTTATCTCTTCTCCTCTCTGGTTTCTTTCCAATATCCCTGTTCCACTCTTTTTTTTTTTTTTGTCCTCACACAGACTCAGTCATTGCAACATGCACTCTAACATTTTTTTTTGTTGTTTTTTTTTGTCCAGTGTCTCCCCCCTCGGTAACAAGTACCACATGTTCTTAAAATATTGAGACTTTTCACTGTGAAATTGATCAGTATGATGCATCTGTCAGGTTCAGTGTTCTCAGGTCCCCGATCCCCCCCCCCTGCACACACATCCCCCACCTCCATCTTCCCTCCTCCTCGCCCTCCTCAACCCTTACATTTCTGGGTGAACACAGACAATTTGGCCCAGTCACCTCACGCATGTGTCTTTCATAAGCTAGACCTACTTAATGCACATGATGGCAAGCTTTCTTTTTGGGACTTTTTCCATGTTTTGACAGAGATGCCATCCAACATACACAACGCATAGACCTCGACTGCATAAAATCATCCAACTCAGGCAAACAGTCTTTTAGAACCTAAATTCTTCTCTGTACGAAATGTTAAAGTTTTGCAAGGTACCATATAATTCATGTCAGAGGTTTTTGGAAGCATTAGCCGGCGCGGAGATACAGACCAGTTGTTACGGGATGATCAACAAATTTGCCGTGCTATCTATCAGCAGTGAAGAGGCTGTCTGTATATATTCCGTTTAGAAGATAATAGATCTTTTTCGCTTTATACAGGCTTTTCAAGGGCATAGCTGCAACATGTTTGTACGCATCGATAAATTCATCACGAAACATTACCAGCGGCTGCAAGAATCTTTTTTTTTTTATCTACGAGTTATGAAAACATGAATTCCAATTAAATGAAGACCTAGTTTTGTAGCACACCATTTAACAAGAACCTCACAATTTAGTTAAGTCACTTTAAAAAAAAAAAAAAAAACACATACACACACACACACACACACAGAGATCATTAAAATGTCCTTCAACTTGTCTGTCTAAAAAGAGAACCACGTTATTTTGAAATCCTTGATTTTTTTTTCTTTCTATCACAAAGTTAAAAACAGGCTCCTATACCATGCAGCAACAGCCCCCCCACCCCCCCCCCCCCCCCACCCCACTCATCCACCCACCCACTCACTCCACCTCCCTCGTCCCCCCTGTGAAATGTAGACCTGCTTTGCTCTGTAGGTCTGTCTTTTCTCACCTCCACTCATTTAGGCCTTGATAAGAGCACTCCAGCTGTGTCTCTGCAGGCCTGTGTCGCTTCATCACACAATGTCTCTCCATTCCACCTTCATTTACACAGCTCCTATTGGCCCACGGCATCACCCCTCATTTTAACAAGAAAGGCAGTTTTAACCATGTGTACACAATACAAATTAAGTTTACCTTGGCCAGCGAGGCTTAAAAGCCAATGTCCTCAACCCTGCTTTGAAAGAGCAAAATAACTGTGGAGGGTCTCACATCAAAAGAAAGAGGAAACAGCGGAGGGAGGGCGGGAGGGAGCGGGGGATTTGGGAGGAGGTGGTATAGGAGGAGGGAGGAGAAGTCTCACCAGACTCGGAGCTCTCAATTCACCGAGGGACAGAGTGTGGGTGCCATGTCGTTTAATTGCCTTTGGCACTTAGCTCTGTGTTTTGTTGTGTAAATGTGACACTTTAACGTTACATTTCGAAGACGTGCGTGACAATCTCGTATCTTTCGAAACAAAAAAAGAGTGTTTACGGTTTCCTGCATCTGCTGAGTAACACTTAAGTACACAACTGCCAACAACACAACAGCAAACGTTATCAAAGTATCCCAAATCCCCTATGTGTGTATTCACACCAGGAACAAAAAAAAAAGTGAGAACTCCATTTCTGACGCAAATATCAGTTGTTTAAATTTGCAAATCTGTGCAATAAAACTGGATTAAAGATTATTGCACACTCAACGTTGCAATGTGGGGGAAGGTTAATAAGTCCCTTTTAAACCGATCCTGCCTCAAAATGTCAGAACCTACGTGCACACTTCAGAAATAGGTGTAAACAGGGCTATGCTTTGCTTAATGCTAACCTATGCCACGACCAATCTCTGCTCCAGACACTGGATCTCTGAGCAAAGCACACGCATATCCCGAAGCGAATATCCTGGCTGTATAAAGACTGGCATGTGGTTAATGGGGTTAGTTTCCACTGGTGTTCCCATGTGCCCTGGCTGTAACCTGTGGGGGTAGTCTGGGTATAGCAAACTGAGCCTGTCAGCCTTCATTTACAGCAGATTTGACAGCACACATAACCTCTATGTGACTAACTATAGGAGGGCTATCTCAAGAGAGTCTGGGCCTTCTTTCGTAACCAAAGAAAAAAAAAAACCCATCTTTCTCAGCAGTAATAGCAGTTCAGCTATAAAATGTTATGTATATGTGTATATATATATATATATATATATATATATATATAGACTACAGAGGACGTGTTAATTATTAAGCGTGTTACTTTGCACAGTGATACTAACATCTAGATATCAGGGTAGTTTGAACTGTACTTTCTCATGAATTAGAACATGTTAAAGAGAAGCAGATGGCAAGATATGTCTATATATATAATCTGTACAAAAATGCCATCTCAACTCAGATGATAATAGTGCATTCTACAGTGTATCACTTATGAGGTAAATAGATCCTCCAACAAGTGTCAAACATGGACCAAAACTCCAAAAATAATTTATTCAAAAAGGTCATTTTTCCACCTCCAAAAACAACGAAACGCAAAAGTGTCCAGTTACTGTTTTTTTTTAAATTGTGATTTATGAAACTGCACAACCCTTTTCCATGCAGGGAATCAAAAATTCAACTTTTAAAGAATTTTTCACTGCAAAGCCAAAGCTTAGACTTTTGTGAGGTTCATCATATTTCCCTGATTTCAGTAATCAATTACAGCCTTGCTGTTATTGGGGGTATTTAGATAAAGTAAACTGTAAACGTCTCATTCAATGAAAAGTCTGAGCAGTCTATCAGTGATAAACCCAGACTGCCTACACCCCACAGAGCCCTGGTCTGCTCCAACCACACAGCTGGCAGCCCCCCGACCCACCCCCGAACCACGGGTGGGCTTATCTGATTCAGTCAACATTATTGGGATTATTTCCTGCCGTATCCAACAGCCCTGGCCCCTGCTGGCAGATAAAGTCAGGGGTTCCTCGAATGTTATACCCTCAGTGCCATCAGTCCAAAGCTTCTGTTACTTACCCCCCCCCCCCCTTCATACCCACAATGCCACAAGAATCCAGAGGCCTGGAGAAGTTTAACAATAAAAATGACTGAAATATGGAGAGGGTTGGACTAGGGTGATGAGGGAAATGGGATTATAGTATTGTGGGCTAGGCTGAGTGATGCATGCTGTCTCTCTTACATTTTATTTTAGTCAGAAGAAGTGTCTCTGTCTCCCCAAAATAAAGGAACCTGTCAAATACAAATCCTGATGACTCTTTTATTGTAGCTCATTAGCGCATGCCCAAGTTGCTTAGCTAACACAGATGTCTAAGAGGCCGAGTTATCTGAACACTGTACACTACGTTTCAGATGTTGTCTTTTATTGCTAGAACAAGGAGCCGTTAAATCATGCCTTTGGCACACAAATCACCCCTGACACATAGAGCTGGTTCAGTTCTCAGGGGGATTTATTATTTTGAAACATATTCTGGCTCATTGTCCAACTAAAATCCAAATTTGGCTTTAAAAACACAATAGGGTGTTGCTTTAAACTTAAATCATTAAAAATACTGGCAGTGACGCTTCTCTGCCTTTTACAGGAATTACCTTAAGTATGCCTTTTATGCATGCTTTCGTGGCATTTTCGAAAGTTTGAAATCTGATTCAGCGGAGAAATATTTGTTACAGACATAAATATGTAAAGGCGAAAAATAAGCCACCCCACAGTTCAGGTCCTGAAGTCTCACTGTACGGAGAAGTGAGCGGAAAAGCAAAGAAAGGCTTAAACCGGGTTTGTGTGCATGGAAGCCGCTATGTAGTGACAAAATTATTCAGCTAAGGGGGAAAAGGTCGTATGTCTTTCTTCTCTTTTTCTTTCTTTCTTTCTTTCTTTCTTTCTTTCCTTGAGAGGGGACTTTGTAAATGTGAACCTGTTTGTAGTTACTGGGTTTGTTGTGCTCCTCTGTTTTGTAGGTCAACATGTCCTCCTCCCCATTAATTGGTGTCTCGGCGTATCACGCGAGGAGTGGAGCAGATGGTTCCCATTACAGAGGGAGTGGTGTTGGGAGAGGCTGGACATCTCTGTCTGGAACAGGTTCAGGGGTGCTTCCTAGAGCCTCATCATTTTCATACCCTGACCTCTTAGTTAACAGCTACAAACCACCCCGGGTCAATGCAACAACCTTCCCCAACAGTGACCGAGAGAGAGAGAGGGAGAGAGAGAGAGAGAGAGATTTAACAATAGTCACTCTGTTATCCTTGTTGTGCTGCACTTATTTTGTACCCCTCCTCCCACAATGGCTAGACAGTAACTTTTTTTTTTCCTCTCGCAAAAGGGATGACTGGTTTGCACCGATGAGTGATCTACTTGGTTTCAAAATCAGGAACATATTTTACTAATGCCAGGTGCTCGCAATGTGTACACACACACACACACACACACACGCACACACACACACACACAAACACAGAAGGGTAAACAAGGCCCATTAATGCTGACAGAATGATGGGTGTAACATAAAATAGAGGATTATGGCTGATGAAATCTGAAGAGAGACTGAAAGCTTAAGCGCTGGAAAACCCACTTTAAAAATAAATTTGATTGTCTACTTATCTTGAGTTGAGTGTATCTGCAAGGAGGTATTACGAGCCTTTAACTTTTTCGCTTTGTTGCCGAGAGTCTTGCGTTAGGTCTGCCAAGATTATAATGTGAAATACGCTCGTAAACTGGGTCATTCACATTTTAAATATTTCGCCTCACTGTGCCTTAGGCTGGAGTAGATGAGTACCGGCTATCTGGCACAAAAAAGGTCAAGAATTTGATTTTAAACGCCTTTTTGTGTTACATATGGCGAAGAGAAGCGTCCGCCGGAGGCCTGGTCGAAACATGGCTTGTCAAATAGCATGTCTTGGCAACACGGAGTCAGTTCTTATTCGGGAAAGGTTTTTTTGCAAATAAAACAAAAGGTTAACGTCTTGCATTATGTATCGGAAACTCTGTGTGCATTTGAGATTCCCGTCACAGTTTCCTTATTTTTGAAATTTACGAGTGCACTCTAGCGGGTAATGATGTCATTATAAACCAACCTATCCTATAAAAAGCTAAAATATGTTCGGTTTAATGGCAGAATGGAGGCTGCATGTCACGAAGTTGACGACACTGAAGGTAAGAAAGTGATCCAGTTAATTCGAAAACTGGGTAAACTTTCGTTCGAGCATATTTGTAGGACACGCTCGTTTAGTTTTTGATTGCAGTGTATTCTAACTCATGTACTCTCGCGAAAGAGAGGTACAGTTTTGGACGATAGAAAAAAAGTCCTGCAGATTTTCCCCTTCGTATTTTCTCTTGGCAACATGTTGTTAAAACAACAGCATAGAAATAACTGACATGCTGGCAAGCCAGACCTGCTGGGCTGCAGGGATCGAGGGCTTTCAGTGTTATTACATGCTTTAGTGTGCGGGACACCTGTTAAGTTTGGTTGTCATCCAAGATCCAAGACCTAGCTAAACAAACAAACAAAATTATGCAATAATTGCCTTCTAATATCTGTTAGGCGTGAAGTCAGCTGCAGACTCATAGTTTTAATGCTTTGATCGTGGCCACCCAAAGGTACTGCAGTGACGCAGGCCGTCAGATTTAGTTCTAAACTAAACATGTGCTCCACCTTTATCTCCTTTGTGCGCCATCATTTGGAAACGCACGCTGGATCATTCACTCAAAAAGATTTTAAGAACTGCAGTTTTGTTTCATATTTATTTTAAATAACTTGAGACTGACTTGAGACGGACTCTTCAGTTTTCCTTGCTCTTCTAATCAAGTTTATTTTGCTATAAGGTTATTCTGGGCAGTCATCAGTTTCAAATGAAAGTGGTGCAAAAAAGCTTACTAATTCAACGCTTGTGGATTATTGCTGGGTTTGTTTGTTTGTTTGTTTGTTTTTTAAGAAAATTATTAGCTCAAGGCTGCAAGCCAACAGTTTGGGAACAGTCTTGGTATAGGTCATTTGTTTATGACGTATGCGTGTGTGTGTGCGCGCGCGCGCGCGTGTTAATGCGTGAGTTTGTGCGTGAAACGCTCCGGCATTTAAATGTTAATATTCATTAAAAATTCATCACAACTTTTGGGTGTATATGTCTTACAACATCATGTATGATGTATCTAATGAGATTGCAATCTAAATGTAAAACAGGTGTTTTTACAATAAACAAACAAGCAACATAATCATAAGAGTCACACTCAAAATATGCTTGTAAGTACAGAAACTTATCACAAACAGATTGGGATCTTACAACCATGACAACTCTTGTTATAATTATTGTAAAAACTGCTTATGCAGTTGTGATATGACCGTGGGTTTTGTTCATGTCTGACAAATTCACAACTTTGATTTGTGTTGGAATAAGCAATTTTAAGAGGAATGAGAACTATGGCCTCCCACATGGTTGAGTTTACCCTTTTCACCACAAATTGGTGGCATGACCAACAGAGAAGAAAAAGTAATGCAAGCACAACATCTCCACAGAGAGAACTGAAAACGTTCACACTGAGGGGGGAAAAAAAAACACCATCTCGCTCCAAAGAATGAGCAGGAAAAACAATCCATGAGAATAATATGTTGACTAGAAAGTATTTTTACTAGTTGACCTTTTACAAGACACAACAGTCTCTGGAAGAGGATTGAAAAAAAAAACCCCTCAAAAACAAACAACAACAACACCAAAAAAAAAAAAAAAAAAAACCCTCCATGAATGACATATCTGCTATCACATCTATCAGACTATGTCTTTTGGGGATTTTTGTTTAGGAATTTGTGAGACAAAAGCTTAAATGCAAATCTGGAGCTTGGCTCAGCATGTACATTTTGTCAAGCAATGTAACTGTAACTTGGAACATTTCAGACATTTAAAAAAAAAAAAAAAAAAAAAAACATTGTTCCTATTTATTGGATTTAACCCAGATTAACAGTTATACAATACCACCTCCCACACACTCTTACACCGCATTATGTGTTATTTCATATTGGTATTTTTGCAAGGAGGGTATCCCATCAAGTTATGATCACAGCTGGAAAAAAAACAAAGCCAATGTAAACCACACACAATGGAATTTTCAGTATGTCAGTGTGGTACTCTCATTCCAGAAACCACAAGGGCTTAACTTGACAGAGCAATGTGGAATGGGAGCCCAGAACAACCCCAGAGGAGGACAAGAGACAGAGAGGACATGATTGTTGTGCCTGCAACTATCCTGTAGTCCCTCACTGCAGTTGCGCCATACACATCAAAACACAGACTGCGGTCATTCCGAACGTAAGCAGTAAGAAGTAGCCTTTTAGTTGGGTAACAGGAACTTCATTTTTTGGTGGTCCAATAACCCTCTTGTACAGGATTCTTAATTATTATGATCCGTAAGAGTTGAGGCATAGTCCAAACTGCAAGTAAGTGCTTATTAGACTATTGTTGTAAACAAGAGAGACTTGGTTTTGGGGGGGGGGGGGTTACAGATTGCACATTCACTCATGTGGGAGGCCTAATTTTGCAGGAATGCATGATAGAGCTGCTTGGTAATAGAAGTACCGTGGCATATTCTGTAACTACCTGAACCGAAAAAAAAAAAAAAGAAAGCCAAAGGGCTCATATCATATCCAAAATTTGTTTTGATTTCTGTCTCCAATAATGCAGGGAGAAATTGGCCAAATCCAAGCCATTATTTACTCCTTAATTTGCTTTGGTCTTTTGAAAAAGTCCCTGCCTCCCACCTGGAGTTGGGTCACCATCTGTACGTCCCACCAAACCACACACACAAGGCTAAGACTTAGGACCGCCACACATAAATATGGATAAGTTAGAATAACTCAAAAAAAAAAAATTGAGGCAACCATTTGCCTCAAAAATAATGTGTAACAAAACTTCAGATTTTCAAGTGAAAACCCTATGTTTCTGTTTGTTTTGTTGTTTTTGTTGTTGTTGTTGCTGTTGCTGTTGGGGGGTTACTCATTTTTTAATCAGCCAGTCTGTATTACCCTGTCCTTTTCTCCTTATCTTATATTTGTATTATTCAGCAATCACAGGACCAAAAACTGTCCTCATTGGTTAGTCTTCTCTTCCCTTTGACTTTGTGATCTCAGGTGTGTACAAGTTCGCATGTGTATATACATATACAGACACTGACATACACTGACAGAAAGACAGTCATATAAACGCCACAGTACCATGTTCCAAAAGCACTGTGATGTACAGGCAAAGAGAGAGAGGGCGAGAGACAGAGAGAGAGGGAGAGAGAGAGAGTCAAGGCTGTTAGGTTCCCTTAATTTGCAGCTGTTTGTACATTTGCAGAAAGTGTAAATGATGAAGAAAGCAGGTGGCCCCAATCATCTGGTCTGCAGCTGTGAGTTTAGAGCCCAGTTATACCTTGACCAGGCATTCGAATGTGCAAGTGTGTGTGCGTGTGTGTGTGTGTGTGTGCGTGTGTGAGTGTGTGTGTGTGTGTGTGTGTGTGTGTGTGTGTGTGCGCACACGTGCTTGTAAGCATGCGCGGAGACACGCGCACACACACAAACGCACACTCACACACACGTACATACACACACACACACACACACACACGTACAGGGCAAAGCATGGGGCACAGTCTGGAAATTGACAGCTGCGTTCTCAGTCTCATAGGTCAGGTTCAGTAGCGGGGCAGAGACAAACACCCACCAAAGCAATGTCAAATTCTTGACTGTTTTTTTTTTTCTTTCTCATATTATTTCCCAGAATCTCAATTTAAAAAAAAAAACGAAAAAAAAAAACACCTTTTGACGTTGAGCAATATCGCATGCTACACTTCAGTTTATTAAATCTAAAACTAAAAGGAATGGCAGGATGATTACTTAGGACTTTCTCAGCGTAAGATTTTTATTTTATTTTGCTTAATTTTTATTGAGAACAGCAATTCCACTTTATTCTGTTTAGACATGTTATAATATAAACATTCGGTTGGACTTGTTGAAGGTACATAAACCTTTGAGCCAAACAATATCAGTGTGTAACACTCTATCTGAACTGGCAGTGTGTTAAAAACAAACCTGTTAGAGTGATTTTATTTTAGGAGCAGCACTGGCTTATGAGAAAAATAAACCATAATTACATGGTATGTGGGAGTTAAACCTGAAGTTTTATTGAGAACGTTATGGTTTTCTATCAAAATTCAAAGTCCATTTGACATGTCCAGTAAAGCCAAGATACAAGAAGGTTTCAACATATCACTTACTTTCCTTCATGAAGATAAATGAAAAGGTGATGAGCAACAATGGATTAAGTGTGGAAAGGCTAGACAATCGCTGATGTTTCTGTGGTGCAGAACACTTTATAACACACTGTGGACAAATGTCCATGTGGGACAAAACACATTATAAAGACTTATATACAGGTATATCCTTAAATACGCAGAGATATATATATATATATATATATATATATATATATATACCATCAGTGCATTAAAACAAAAGGACAGAGACTAAAAGAGACTCACGCATAATCCCGTGATATTTACATCTCTCAGGATTGCTAACTGACAAGTCACCACAAAGTGAAGCTGAGGCAGTTGGCTTAAAGTTAAACAAAATGGCCTTCAATACAATAATTAAAGTATTAGAAATTAACTTTCAAAGTGGCTGATACAGAGAATATGGATTATACCACATTATATTTGGTATAACCTGTGGACAAGGAATTCTTTCTCATTAATATTTCTGAAATCCTTTGTACCAATGCTCTACACATATGGAGGGTAAGAGCACTATAGTATCTTTCAAACAGCATCTTGCATTTTTTGAGTCGGGCCGAAAGCTGTAAACTATGTAACGATGGTACCAATTTGCTGTGTCAGAAGTTTTACAGGAATGCAAGCATAAGCGTGTCATTAAAACATGACTTTTAAGTTCTTGTGAAGTAATCTCTTGG
The DNA here is from genome assembly GCF_902362185.1 of Chanos chanos. Taxonomy (NCBI): domain Eukaryota; kingdom Metazoa; phylum Chordata; class Actinopteri; order Gonorynchiformes; family Chanidae; genus Chanos; species Chanos chanos. Next base: position 51,959,676 of record NC_044497.1, read on the forward strand.
CCTGGTGCATTTGCAGTTTTGTTTTCTCACCCTTTTCGCTTTCTTGTGACTTTATTTGGCTTTAGTTCTTTTTTTCTTTAATGTTTCGGTCATTTGAATTTAATTGTACATAAATTCGTTCGAAGCACAGTTTAGGATTTGCCAGCAGGAGAGAACTGGCAGTGCACACCTGCCACACAAGATCCATGAGAGACCAAATGAAGCGCTTCTGTAAATATCCACGACATTTATGAGGTAGAAAACCTGAAAAAAAAAAATATATATATTTTGTTTTAAAATGAGCAGCATATTAACCTTGAAGCCTGTCCAAAGCAGTCATATTGTATATTGTGTAATATCATTTTCTCAAAGCCTGTTTACAGAAATATGAACAGTTAATAGCAACTGTTGTAGATGTTACTTGTAAAGTAATATTTTTGTCTCATCGTTTGTCCGATGTCAACGTCTGACCTCTGCCTCTAGTTTAAGAGTCAAAACCCCTGCAGTCTGGCATGGTGACGTTGGATGGACTCAACTCTAGATTCAGTCTCAATGCTTTTCTGCCAGCTTGCTTAGCTGTGTGAGCTCACTGAAGTGTTCCACAATTCCATTGTACTGCCGTTCATCATAAGGATAAACCTGCAAGAACATACAGTGATTTTGGTCCAGTGGAATTTTGGACCAATGACAAGACTGCAGGGTGATATACCTTGTGTAACTCTTATAGGAAAAGGCCCAATCTGTATATTTGGTTTTTTTTTATATGGATCCTCTCTCTCTGCTTGCATAAACTAATCTAACAGTGAAGTGACAGATCTGTTGTGTGGTGTTTGTTTTACACATAACTTTGAGAGCCACTTGGAAGAGTTGGCATTTAAATGGAAGGATAACGTTTATATGCGTATGGTTGAGATGAACATTTCAAGCTATTACTCAGTGCTGTCATTTTTAAAAGGTTTTATCCTAATAGACATAACAAAAATATGTAACAGATTGCAGTCATTTCTGCAGTTGTTACAGACTACATCTTATTTCATCATCAATTAGTTAAGCAATCAAAAAGTAAACAAAATGATATGTCAGTAAGTTTTCTGTCTTTCACAAGCTGTCCTACTTCATAGAATTCCTGCAAAAATAATTCTGATGTCAGTTGGCAATAAACATTGTTAAAGTGCAGCTTAGATTGTTCACTTAAGTGTTCTTTTAAGTACAGCAACTTACTGTCTCCCCTATAATTTATTCAAAACTGTTTGTCTTATCTTGGTTTACAGCGTAATTTTTTAACGCAGTTGTGAAAAGAAATGATTCAGCGCCGTATTTTAAACACCTTTGAGGGACAGCAAAGTGAACAGATTCAACTCTGCTGTGGTAGACTTGTGATTCGTCCTTAGGCTCCTCTCTCCTCCCCTCCCGGGTACTAATCTATGGCTGAAATGTTAACTTAATATGTCAGTGTTATCTGCATGTCAACAGTTTCCCTTAAATATTTATAATAGGCTCTGGGCGGTGAGGAGTAAGGAGCGCTAGATGAATCTGAGAATGTTAACATGTAGGGGGATTTTTTTTTTTTTCCACAGACACCCAGACTGGAAAACCTGAAATCTCTCAGGGAATCTGTGCGAGAGAAAAAAAAAAAACCATTCCCAAAAGGGTCAGCTTGTTGCTCTGGACTCCTTACGTCTTTCTTGGTATGTCCCTAATATTTCTCTCAATATTCTACGTAACAACACATAATCAGCAGAACAAACACAGCGGATTATCAAATGTGATATATTTGTGTCATCTATGATGCGAAATGACACCAGATGACAAGACGTTCGGATTCAGCTCTGAAATCGTTTCTTTTAAATGTAGGAAATGAAGAGATGAGATGAGCCTCTGAGGCAAACCAACCACACACTGTCAGCCTAAACATTACGATGGTGGCCTGGTAATCCTCCAAACCGAGTGAAGTCCTAATGCACGCCTAATGCATTTAAAACCGCACCTTTTTTTTTTTATCAGAGGAAGAGCTTGAGCAGTAGCAGACAGTCACAGCTTTAGACTTATGGAGGCCACAAGTGTAAACAGAACAGCACTTTCCTGCTGTACATTCACCGCTGTCCACTGAGTCATACCCTGAGTCTTGTGACATATAAACAATTAATGGAATGTTAAGTTTATTTGATGGTTTTTTCTCTTGTGTTCCTGAGGAAAGACGCCGAGGGCCGTACGCACATTTTTATTTATTTTGGGAAATTCTGGCCCTGGAGAGTCACAATCGGAAGTGTTGCTTAACCGTCGCGGAAACTGATGCAATGCGAGTGTTTTGAACGTACTTCGAACAATCTAATCACCTGATTGATGTAAGGAAGTCGATACGTCTCGACATAGAGATACCATTACAGCCCAATGCAAACTACGGGTGTGGTCTGTATGAGGGTAGGCCAAAGACAGTTGAGAACAAAAGGCTAAAGCGCCAAAAAAAAAAAAAAAAAAAAAAAAAAAGGTGGACAAGAACAGAATATTCATCACTTATTAAAGGGGTAGCCAGCTTCTAATTCTTAATGCAATGTGTCGTTTGGTCTCTTTCTACATGAATACTGACTCTTTTTGTATATAGGAGGGTTGATAGATGGGGAGAGGACATTTTGAGACAAATATATTCAGCACGGAGGCCCCCTGTGCAAAGGGTTACTCTATACCCCACAGGATAATCACAACAACCTGGGACCGACTTACCCATAGATCCATTTACTACTCCTCCAACGCTGATCACCTCCTCGCAGATTTTCTGGAAAGGGCGAAGGAGGATACCATTTCAAAACAGCTTCAGAGCTCAGGTCAGCGAAAGGTATGACGTCTCCATATATGGGCAACTGTTCAAAGAGCAGTCATCATGTTCACCTGGGGGAAAAAAAAGAAGGAAGAAGAAGAAGAAGAAAATCAACGCAAAGAAGGTGGTCATGTGGTGTAACTTTTCTTGTCCATTAACTTTTCAAAGTAAGCTGACCTCATGATAAAAAAAATAAATAAACAAACACATAAATAAATAAATAAATAAATAAATAAATAAACTTTGATGTAGTTTCGTACAGGTCAGCATTATCAAGGATATTAATGGAATGCCAATCTATGATTCATTCTGAGTATCCATTTCCTAATGATGTACATTATTCACTCATCCTTTCAGTAAGTCTTTATTACATTCTAGCTAAATTACCTATTTGTTGTTGTAATGCATCCATAATGGACCTCTTTAACGTGAGGGATGGACTTCATTTTAAAACCAGTGTAAGTCATTACTTCTGTCAGGAGCAATAGAGACATACTACATATACCTGGCTATTATCTCTAAAAAGGGCGTCTTTTTTTACAGTGAGGAAGAAACTAGGCTCTTAATCATGAACCAAAGGGCTGCATGCTGAAATCCTAACTATCACATGTGTCTTAGCTCATGTCATACATACATACATGCACACATACATACATACATAATGTACATGCAATAGGATCAAGTATATTCCTATTTGTATGTAATATGTGCTTTGAAAGGAGTTTGGCAAAGTGTAGTATTTACTGCTTGCAACACTGGTATGTGGCTTCGGAGGCATCCGCAAGCCTGCCTGTTTCACATGTTTCCGACCATATTTCTGAAGCTCTGATGCACCTCATTTAAAGGAAAACTTTACGACAGCTGTCCCAATTAGCTATGGTAAAAAAAAAAAAAAATATGATAGTAATTATGTAACATCTGTGTTTTATTGACACAAGCTCTGTGTGTTTAACTGGACTAGCTAGTTCTGGTATATAAAATCATGTTATACATACATCATTTTGATTCATGGATCTCTCAGTCCAGAAAATTAAAATCAGGGCCCATATGTATCTAATGTTTCAGAGTAAGAGTGCTGATCTAGGATCAGTTACCCTTGGTACATAAAATGGCATGTATTAGGATTATGAAAGGCAAAAGCTGATCCTAGATCGCTGCTATCAGTGTCTAGATGTATATGTTGACACTGTCCTCACCATTTCTTTTGTAGTACAGTGTATACTCTGGTATAATAATATATTTATATTTCCATGTATTCATTTGGAAGACACATACAATGTGCACGTATGTAAGCTGTATAACTATATAATACACATGACATTTACACCATAGCAATGGAAAATAATTGTTTCTGATTGGCTGGCAGGTGTCACAAAATGATCTATCAGGACATCTAAAACACAGATCCTGTTAAAGGTTCAATCACGGTTCTAAATCACTGCAACTGATACACAAAGGTATGTAACCACAACAAAAGCAGTCCATAATGGTAAAAGGTGTTTTACTATAGTTTTACCCTATGCTAGGCTATGTTACCTGAAACAAATGAAGTCAGTGAGGATATCCTGCTTACACAGTGGTAGGTGGTCACGGTATTAGCAGGATAATGCCCTCTGAGATGTCGGAATGTAGGCAAATAACTGACTCGGCTGAGGACCCTCCACATGGCGTTGCATCGTGGAGTTCTTTAGCACAGCCTTGCCTGTGCCTTTGGCATGTGGGAACATCTCTTTGGGCATTATCTGTCAGGTCCTGAACATCACAGTGCTGTGACGGGGCCAAGATGAATTTTGTTTTATGTTAGAAAGATTGGTGGGGCTTTGGAAACGTTAACTAAAGCAAAGATAAAATGTCTGAGTTTATTCTAACTTAAAAAAAAAAAAACCTTTGGGACAGATGAGACAGATGAACACAAGGCAGGTTTTTTGTAATGTAGAGCGTCATCTCCATTTGACCAAAATATCCTCCGGGTGTCTGTCAGAGGGAAACACTCAACATTTTGTCTTTTCCTCTAAAAACAGGCCGAGTCCAGTAAAAAAAAAAACAAAAAAAAACCAACGTATCACACAATGAATAACTTTACTCTCCCCACAAAAACACTCAACATTAATCTTGAAAGTTCATGACCATGAATGGTTGACTTGGCCCAGTTAATAATAGATTGCATCAAACGCGACCCATGGTAAGGCTGTGCGAAGCCAGCGCATCAGAAGTCTTGCCCCGAGGAAAATGTACAGCATTTCAGGCCCTTATTGGCATTTGAATGGTTTTCAGTGGGAATAAGCCCAGACTGTATTGTTGCTTTAGAATGTAGCCAAATTCAGTCTGGACCCAGTCTCTCCACCACCTCCTCCCACACCCTAAAACAGCTGAGTAATATCTACTGCTGTCTCTCTTCGACAGGAACGCTGAACCCTCTCAGGTTATGACCCGTAATTAATTGTACTGTGGATCTGGTTTGCGTTCTTGGCATTTTGTTCTGTGCTGTGTGGGCTGGGTATACCATTCTGTCTCTAAATTAGATTTTCACAGTTGTTCCAGAGGGTGAGTCAGAAAAAAAAATTCAAACTAATTAAGAATTTACTTACAATTTCTGGGGGGTTTTTTTTGTTTTTTTTTTGTTTTTTTTCTTCTCCTACTGTTCAGAGGCTATTTGCCTACATATTGCGCTGTCCTGTTTATATTTAATGACCTGCAATTATAGATCTTCTAAATGTGTAAGAAGCTTGTATAACTGCGGTCTCCAATATTTGATGGACGTACGGAATGAGACTCGTGCCTGGTTTAGCCCACTGAAGGGGGTGACAAAGCACAGACACAAGTAAAACATGAGTTCTGGTTTTTGGAATTATTTTTTCTCAAGATGAGGAGCCAAGACAAATGTTCTCAGTGCAATTCAATCGTAACTTTTCGGGGAGCTTTGGGTTGGACCATCAAAAAGCAAACTGCAGAAGCCCTATGGCAAAATGAAAAGTTTATGCAGACTCTTAAAATAGTTGATGAGTCCTAATTTTTTTTTTTTTTTTTTCTGTCCAAATATTTAGACAGATTTTGAGTGCTAAAGACAGAGTTACACAGATATTAATGACATAATTAGAATATTTGATGGTTGGGATTTTGGTTTCATGGTTTTCGCTGAATAATTTATCATGGTCCTGATTGAGGCAATCCATGCTGCACTCAAAGCAATATACAAAACTGTCAACTATATTATATGTGAGGCTAATTTGTGAAAGATAAAATGGAGTGAAACAGACTGCTCCATCATGCTTATACTTTAAAGTTTTTTTGGGTTTTTTTTGAGGGTACATGGGGCATAGCAACAGAGTAACACAAATAAACATTTTTTCTTTTTCTTTTTTTTTTTTTGGTCTGTGTCTGCCTCCTTCTTGTTGTGTGTTAATCCGGTTTAGAGGAGGTGGCCATTCTGTTCCTTTTGTCCTTATATATATATATATATTTTTTTTTTTTCGGTAAGCACAGACTTGCACGCTCTTGGAGAAACCCAGAATTCTACACTCTCTTCCCATGGCACGAAAGGCTATTGTCTGTCCCCCACCTTTGAAATGCCCCGACAGATAACCTCAGCGCTCACAAAGGTGTGTGTGATGAGGGCAACACAAGACCGGCGTGATTCCCAACCTGCCTCTGGGCTCCTTCAACAGCCCACAAAACACAAAGGCAATCCTGACACGATAAGAGCGTTGACAGGTGATGTTTTTTATTTTCGTTTTTTTACTTAACCTTCTCATCGATTCATCCTTGACCCCTCTGCCTCATCAAAGCCCTCCCTTGCAATTAAAAAAAATAAAAACCAGACACAAAGGGATCTAATCACTATTTCACTATTTATATGGTGGCAATTTTAAAGGTTTGTATCTTCAAAAGAGATGATATGCAGTACCTGAAACTTAAAAAAAAAAAAATTCTTCTGGTGGTGACACACTATGACCCGCATGAGGGGCTGAATTCTCTCTCTCTACCTTCAAACAGAAAAAAAAAGGGAGTATGATGTTTGCCTTTTCACGAGCGGCCTGTGAAACTCCATACCTCTTTTCTAGTGTCAGACGTCCTTTTGTGCTGGCCAGCGGTGGCTCGCTTTGACACTCCAGTGGTTATCCTCTTGATACCTGACTCCATCGAAAATCTGCACTCTTAACCTTTGTTCTTCCATCACCTCTGCCCAACCCCCCCCCCCCCCCCCCCACCAAACACCACCCCACCCCCAAAAATATGAGACATCACACTGGAAGATCTGGACCAAAGCCCCCCTCCTAACTTAAGAAGTCACACAGGTAAGAAAAAAAAGAAAGAAAGAAAGAAAGAAAGAAAGAAAGAAAGAAAGAAAGAAAGAAAAACAGAAAGAAAAAGAAAACATCAATCAAGGAGCCAGAGTAACTGTGTTATTTGTTGTTTGTGTTTGAATGTCTCATCCAGGAGAGGACAGACTGTGGGCTCTGTTTTTGTCCTCTCTGGTGATTTACTCTTCTACAACTCACTCACATACCTGAAGCTCTGACACACACACACACACACACACACACAAAAAAAGAGTATCTCTACAGGCCTCCCAGACACAGGATACCACTGTCTGATCATTCCTGTGGGATTTCAGCCCCATTCCAAGGGTTCCTTTTAGACATTTCTTGGGGGATTCTCACGGAAATCCTCTGAACTCCTCAGATAAGAGGCACCTTTCTTGACAATCCAAAGTGGCTGTCGTGTCACGAAACCAGATAAGGAGAGTGCTGATGTTGGTGGGGGACAGTGCCGAGTGACGGCATTGACTGAGAAGACTCAACACTTCACAGCTGTTTTAAAATGCACAAGAGTTCTCATTTCAATTAGTTACAACAATAAATATGTTGTTGCACAGACCAATTTTACACACGTGTGTATTTATATATCTCTTTTTAAGTGCATGGTGAGTTTTTTTTTATTTTCAAAAATATTCAAGAAACGTCATTATATTTATGCTTATCCTAAAAGGAATGTGACCTTTTCCTAATTGTGCGCAAGTTATGACTTAGCAGGCAACAGTCACTTGACATTTTAGGTCATTTACGATTAGAGCACCACGCTGCAAAGAAGTATTCTCCAAAAAGTCCATTAGTTCTAGGAACATGTTTGAATGTGAGCTGTTAGACTCATCCTGGAGGCCATTCAGCTGTGTATTTGGCTTAGGGCTCTCTTAAACCCATGACCTGAGGAAGAGTCTAGATCTCTACCTCACTACTGTACTCTTCCAAAACGTCTCCCTCTAATGAACTGAAACAAACACGCTATCCAGCAGAAAGGCTATGACAGAAAGACTGAGGGGGGGGGGGGGGGGGATTTGGACACGGGCCTAGGTCTTATTAACAAGTCGTCACCGACACCTACACACAGCTATGCTGGTTGATTACTGCTTACAATTTCTCATGTCTAAGGTTTTCGATTTATTAAAAAAGAAAAAAAGAAAAAAAAAGAAAAGGTTTTTTGGCTCGCTCTGCGGTCAGCATAATTTTGCGGTGAGAGAGCAATCGGAACATCTTTTCATAAATGCTGTTTTTCAGTTTTATCCACTGAGATTTAGATGAGCTTACTGAATTTGACATTTGAACAAAAAAGAGGGGGTGGGGTGGTTTGGGGGGGGGGGGGGGGGGGGTATAGCAGTCTCTGGACACGGATGAGTGATTTTGTTCTGTAAACACACCCACTGACCAGACACTTGGATGAAAGTCTTACCTCTCCCACATTAAAAGATGTTAAGCTTCTGTTTCATATAGTGAATCTGAATCTTATTAGTATTTATTTCACAATTCATTGATATGGTTCCACGGCGAGGCCAAGGTGCGTGACTTCTTCAGAGAAAAATGTACAGTGAGACGTGACATAATTGGCTGGCTCTGAATTCCCGACCGGGGCAGCGATATTCTGTCTTATATTTCAGCGTAGCCTTCCAAAAAAACCCGTTCCCTACGCTAAGACGGAGCAAAAGCAGCGAGACCACACTCTATGGCAGAACCGCGTTAAACACCAACACCGACAGCTCGCCCCTAAAGCCCAGAGCTCCCATTTCTTCATTTGGATTAGTAACACTTACGAGCATGCCACCCTCATAGAAACCCAAGATCGCTTCAAGGATTCTTCAGAGAGGGCACTGACCATGAGTCCTGTCTAGCACTGTGGGTGGTGTGACTTCAGCCGTGCCTAGGTCTCTGGGTTTTTCAAACCTACTACTTTTGATGAGGTTGCAGAGTCTTCTCCGTGCAACAATTGAAGAGATTCTCGTCTGCTCTGTTGCGCTGTATTATCTTATGCGCGTTCGTAGGATCAGCTTTATGCCGGGTTGAGCGCTGAACGCCGGTAGTTCAGCGCTCACTGCGTGATATGAGAGAGTGTGAGACTGCAGGCACATCGTAACAATGTGTGCAATTTGAAACTGGACTGAACTTGTGCAAAACACCGCGTGCAGCTGAGCGCCCTACTGACTAACTAGACCAGCAGCACCCGACTGCGCAGACCGCGTGCCTTGTGTGTGCTTCGCCTGGCTTTCGATCCGATGTTTGAAGTTCTCGCCCAGACGTGTCCCTTCCACACCCTGTGACAGCTCTCATTTCACATATATTTGGGTGTCACATAATGTGTTGAAGAGCAAAATTAAGTTTTAAAGGCACTTGCTCTGAAATAGCACTGTCTGCTGGTGACAGCGTGTAATGACTTCATCCAAATACAATTAACGTCAGCAACAGATATTTCTCATATGTTCTGTAGGGGAACTCCAGTATTCTCTGTGTCCTTAAGGTCCAAAGGATACATTAACACAGCTGAGTGGTCAGTTAATGTAAAGTGCCTTCATAAATCCATAAACTAGAACACCCGGCCTATGCCTTTCAGAACAATAACACGTGATATTTATTTGAAGATGGTGACAAAGGTATCGGAGTGTTTGAGGTTCATTGAAGAGCGTGTGGGAGGTCACTTAGGGATGCCACCTTGTGCTTACACACATAATATTGTTAATCCTTGTTTAAAACAACACTGGTGTAAATATTTGTTTCTGGCTAAATCTTCACAAACACACTCTTGAGATCTCCCTCTACGGACAGCGTTTGTCCAAAATGGATTACTCATCAAAGTCCTACAACCCCCGCTCCACAACCTCCACCACCAGGAATCAGAACATCATATAATGACATTCATATTTCACAGGTTATTTGGAGAGCTGAAATGACTATTTATAATTATCTTTTATATAGTTGGTTTACATTTGGTGTCCTTGTTTTCTTGAATGATTATTCAGGACAGGAGTAAATCTCAACTGTTTATGCAACCTGTCATGAAATAATTATCTGATGAAAACTTATATCCCGTGGAACATTTATTATGACGCACATGCTCCTTCTGCTTTTCATGCAATCTTAATCTATCCTCACACTGTTACTAAAGCAGCCAAATCCTGAAGTTGTTTAGGAACAGTTCCTTCTGTGTGGTAAAGGCCAGAACTGTCCTGCTAAAGCTCAGCAAAATCTTGTGTGTCTGCTACAAATAAGCACCGTCCAGCATTTGCAGTCCAGCATTTACATCCACTAAAAATATACAGAGGGCCAGCAGGTCAGTAAAAGGACACTCAAACATGTTTACTTTCCCTAAACGTCAAACTTAATAGAAATAGTATGTAAAAAGCAGAGTTGTTACCTCTCGTGATTTGTCTTTATCTGAAGAGCGAAAGAGCTTTGACTAATGTTTTTTTTTAAAAGCATTTGTGATACGGTGACCATTTCCTTTAAACAGGACATCTGAGATCAGATAGTGTTTGTGCGTGGCCTTTCTCTGTGTTTGGAAGTGAAATAATATACAGAGGCTTAGAAGATGAAAGGACTTTTCTTTTTTTTTTTGAAACCGCTGAAGCTCTGTATTCAAGTAATAAAATGTCTTAAGCAGGTGTTAACAGGTGGGAATAATAGGGGGGGAAAAAAAAAACCCAGCCCTTTTACTAACCGTTCTGTTGAATCTTCGAATAAATATGAGGTTCACGACAGAGATTTCAAAAAAAAAAAAAAAAAAAGGTTTTAATGTCATTTTAAATGCAGTTTTAAAATTAGGTCATTTTATCTCATAAGAACTTTTTTTTTTTTTTTAAACAGGAAAGTTTCCATTGGAGTTCAGTCTCTCCGTTTTCCGAGGAGAAAGGCCGCATTTTCCCGAGAACAGACTCCAAGGATGATCTCAAGGAATGCTGATTGAGAAACACTGTCCACCAGGAAGAAGCCACATCCTCTTCATTCATCGAGACAAACCGCACAGTAATTTAGTCACATTTGTGGAAAGAGAACACAGCATGCCTCGCTCCAATCACACATATTTTTTTTTTTTTTCCTGGTGTTTTCCATCTATTTAACAAGGCTGGAGATAGCCTGTAGTACAATCAAACACATATGAGAGTTTATAAAAGAAGAGTTCAGGACCATTGCAGGGGAGTGAAATAGGCTATCGAGCCAGTCGGTCTCGCAGCGTCACACAAATCTGCCGTCACCTCTGGGAAACCTCTGAGAAAAATACAACTATAGGCGTTTAATTGCAGACAAACGGAAAAAGAGAGAGTGAAATTTCATCTAAATAAAAAGAAAAAGTTACAAGTTCGGAAAACGGTTCATTTTTGAGGACGGATTCCTTTCTTCCTTCTTTCTTTTATCCATTGCTTTCTATCTATCCCAAAGAAACCTTTTTTTTTTTTTTTTGCATGCATGCATGCATGCATGATGTTGTGAAAATAGGAATATTACGAGTCAGAAAAAAAAAAAAAAAAAGCAAATCTTATTTGCACAACAGCGAATGCTTTGCACTCTCTGTCATCAAATCCTCTTTTGAGAGCCCTTGTATCTTTCTTAAGATATCCATCTAGCCAGAGTGCCACTTGTTACAGAAATGAAACATCCCACATAACACACTCATGCAATCCCCGTAGGTCTTCAATCACTCCTAAGCAAACATCTCCACCCTTAACTACAGACACATATGGGCGAGAAAAATGCCACTATACTAAAGCCAGGTGTCCATAAGACTCACAATAGGCAATCACCTGTACTTGTGCAGAGATTTTTTTTTCTTATCGATGTGGTTTCTATAGATAATCTGATACCCACATTAGATTCTCTAGGCTAATCTTCTTTGGCAACGAGAGGCTGACTTGCACATGATACAGGACAAAAAAAAAAAAAAAACATTGTCAGGCTGTAAGCCAATGGGTTAATATCAGGATGTTTTATTAAGTGATATTCCACAATAAACCGGAGTGAAAATGTTCACAGTATGATCATTTTATTCGTTTGTCTCTAAACCATGGCACAAAGAAATATCTGAAGACACCCCCCCCCACACACACACACCTCCCTGTCCCATCCCTCCCTCTTCAGTGCGAAGCGGGGTTATCAGAGCATCAACACTGACACATAACAGGGACTTGTCTATACAAAAATAGTCTAGAAGAGCAGGAGAAATACAAAACCCCATCCCTTTACCCAAAACAGCAACCTTCAAAAGCTTTTTTTTTTGTTTGTTTTTTTTTATGTTTTTAAATTTCCCTTACTTTTTTCCACCTTGCTTCAAATTTGACAATATTTTTTTATTTTGTTTTTGTTTTTTTTTAAACTGTCCAAATTCTAGGAAAAAAAAAGAAAAAAAGTTCAAAATTGGCATCCACATTTCTTGTTGATTGTATGTTCAAGGACAACATGTGAAAAAAAAAAAAAGATTCATCTAGAAGTGTGCTAACCGGATTTTGCGTAGCCTGAAATGTACAACTGAAGGAATAAGCTATGCTTTCTATGCTGCTGCAGCCCTAAGCAAACAATGGAGGAACTGTTGTTGTTGTGAGGATAATAAGGGGTCATTTTGGTCATGTGTTGAGAGGTAGGGTTGTTGTCACGGTATGTCACGTCCTGTTGACCTGTCATACGGACGCACTACACCGGGTCCCAATGAGAAAAATGACGTCTCATCTGGTAGAATTACTAAAGACTGATGGAAAGGAAACAGTGCTGCCAGCAGACTTGAAAGCACTTGGGAAAACTACAAATTTTATAAACAAACTACTGTTTAACCATTGTTTTGACATTCAATTTATCTACGGGGCAAAGGAAGAAGAAGAAAAAAAAAAAAAAAAAAAGAGGGAAAAGAGAAAAAAAAGTATCCTGGTGAGACTTGTGTTTGAGATCCCTCACTGGCTGTAATTTGTTTGATCAAATTAATAAGGATTTACTTCATAGTAGACTCTATCCTTCAACTGAGAGGCAATCAAAAAGTTCCGTCAGGAAAACAGTCACCTGAATCCATATTTAGCAGTTCCTTCTATTGAAACACTGCATCCAAATATAACTTTACCACAACATGACGCTTGATACACGAGGTTATTTCACAAAAATTTGGGTCTATGCAGGAAAGAGAAACAAAAAAAGGGAAAAAAAAAAAGGATACAGCATGGATGTGTGTAATGGTTTTCTATATGGCTTTGACACTGAATGAATCACATAATGCTACTTCTGAAGCTACAAAGAAAAAAAAAATTGCCATTCAAAACCTGATTGACTGCTTAATTCTATAAAAATCTAAGTACAATATAAAACTGCACAGGAATTGACCATGTGTATCTTACAAAGAGATGCTGTTTTTTCCCTGTCTGGCTTGATTTATATGGCAGAAAACAATAAATCAGGTACACTCAAAAAAAAACAACACGTTAAAAACAACACAGAATTAAGTTATCTACCGTGTCTATTAAAAAAAAAAAAAGAATACATATGATCAGCAGAGAGAAAAAAAAAAGGGTTTTTAGGAAAATGATCGTAAATTAATACTACGTCTAAGGGTTTGTTCACTGTGCCCATACCATGTCTCTCTGGAGGTTTTTTTTTTTTTTTTTTTGCATGGCACACTGCTTATTTAACCACCTGACAGAGGCAGGGCGAGGTTAGAGTTCCTCCCTTGGTCTTTACCCCTCACGGACCTTGGATGCTAGAGCGTCGCATGTCTTCTTCGCATCTCCCAAAAGCATGGCTGTGTTAGGCTTGTAAAAGATGGGGTTGTCCACAGCGGCGTATCCAACCCCGAGAGACCTCTTCATCACGATCACCTTCAAAGTTAAAAGAACAGCAGTTAATTCACGGAAGGCACTTTCTAAAAACGTAGCATATTGCTCCTACATTCCAAGCGTCACTTTAGTTTCTGCACCGAGGACACGGCGGTACGGATTTGTAGCATTTCAGCCGAAACTTCCGCCGATCCCTCGTCGAGTGGCGAAAACGAGCGGTTTTACTTCACAGAGAGTTTAGGATGGCATCGTGGGATTAGAGGAGAGGGGAGCTCACACTTCCAACATCTAATGGTTATTTAAGTATCTTCCATTTACTAAATTAGCCATCATTTGTGTCTCAAACACCCCCCCCCCCCAAAAAAGGAAAAAAAGGAAAAAGTTTAGGTGGACTCATTCCTGGGAAAATGGGTAAAAGCAATCGGCGTGATTGTGAGCATCTGTTGGGGAAGCAGGAACCCTTGGTAATTGAATAAGTGAAAGCAGAGAGGAGAGCCCTAGCCACCGGTCCTTTTTTTCTCTCCCCCCCCCCCCCTCCCCCCCCCCCTCCTCAGTGTTATCCAATACGCTGAAAGATATCTGGAGCAAAATGACTGGCATCTTGGGGCCCTAAATCAACAGGCAGTACCCATTTAATTTCATCATCTGTCTGAGAGAAGACCTGCAAATAATCACAGCCAACCAGGTGAATCAGGGGAAGACGTTCAGAGACTGAGGAGAGAGGGAAGGGGGGCGAGAGAGAATGAGTGGGAGGTGTTCTCATCTCCTGCCCAGACTGGGGCCAGGAGGGTTCTCTGACTGGTCAAGCAGGGCCCAAAGATCCCTCAGGACTGGACAACATCCCTCAGTTTTATAAATTATTCATGAGTCAGATGGTTTCATTTAGAACTGAGGTTACAGACGAAGGATCTTCTAATCTGGTAACAATCTGCAGATACAGCATGAGATTTGGGTGATCAACCATGTAGAGAACCAACAGAATTGTTTTTGTTCCTGCTAAAGCAGCTTTAAAAACTGCCCCAAAATTTCTAAACATTTAAAGTTCGGTGATTAAACGTTTAATAAACAATCAAAACAGACCGACTACATCTATTAAACTCCGTATTCTGAATACTGAACTGCGGCGCTATGAGCAAAAAGCAATCGAGTTACAAAAAAAAAAAAAAAAAGTGCCGTTCTTTTTGCCTTTGATTGTCAGAACCTTCAAAGTTCACTTCTGGGTATTGGTAGCTTCTTGCCACACAATAGAATAGAATACGGTACAATAGAATACAATATAATACAGTATAATATCCCACCACTGGACAGACTATGCAACTGCACCAGTGTTGTGAGCAACTTGCATTAAAATCATCATTTTCCACTGGGTCTGTTGCTGTACTGTCATCTATGATTCAATGCAGATGATGAGGTTAACCATAGTGTTGTTTTTCAAGCACAAATTGTTATTAAGCAAAGACATCTTCCACAACTGTCTCATTTGCAAGGGGGACTTGCCACCTGAAAACTCTCTATTCATGCAGTCAGACAGCGTTTAGGGAAAGTTCCACTTGCTTGCTTGGAAATGTCACCATTCCTGAGAGACGAGTCAGGAGTAATGGAAGCAGCGTGATATCTGGGTCTGTTGAAGCTACACCTGGAACGAGGCTCCGTTACCATGGTCACCATTAGGGGAGAGGCTTGTTCCATCTCTGAATGGATGACTCATAGATGCTCCTCATTACGATCTCAGAGCGACCTCGTAGCTTACCTCACCCAACTTGGCAACACCATGTGCATAACTGCCGCCATGATCAAGAAAATACATGTACATGTATTCTTTTAGCAGATGCTTTTATCCAAAGTGACTTCCAAGACAGGCAGAATACAAACCCCAAATAAAAAAAAAATATATGATATTAAAATCTATTTATTGTTGTATTATATTTTTAAAACTGAGCAAGAGTGCTAACAAAAGGAGTATTTTCTAAAGCCTTTTTTTCCCCCCCCCACTTTTCAGCATAACCAATTACTTTTTATAATGCAGTTCAAACATCAAACGCTTTGCTCCGACACAAGAAACTGAACACCAGTTAGTGTGAATACTGAACTCTATTTACTTCTTTACAAATCTCTCTTCCCAAAGCAAAATTAAACAGGCACTATATATTGCTCACCTGTTTGGACTTCCACACCTCCAGGACTGGCATGCCAGCTATGATGGAGTTAGGGTCTTCCTGTGCAGCAGAGTTCACCGTATCGTTGGCTCCGATGACCAGAACCAGGTCGGTCTCTGAAAGACAAAGGACAGCGACCAGTCAAACGGGGATTAAACAAATCCATCAGGTCCAGTCAGATTACTGTGAAGGGGAAAAAAAATAAAAGTAATGATAGATTATGGTGACGAGGAAGAGACAAGGCAGAACAGGACGTACCAGGGAAATCCTCATTAATCTCATCCATCTCCAGGACCACGTCATAGGGCACACCAGCCTCAGCCAGCAGCACGTTGAGTTGCCCAGGCATACGTCCTGCCACAGGGTGGATGCCAAACCTGTGGACACGCACACACGGTCTCTAATCAATCTCCTTCCTTTCCGAAACAATCCTAAAACACAGGTGCTAAAAAAGCCATCAGAGATGCCTGGCGACGGTGAGCGAGACCTTGCTCCTGTGGTCCAAGCAGAAGAGCTTTCAGGAGCGTTTAAAATAAAAGATCTTTCAGGGATGAGACTCAGGGTTGTTTGAAAGGGGTTAAGAGAGAGAGAGAGGAAATAAGCTGAAGGGATCTGTTTTTTGTTTTGTTTTGTTTTGTTTTGTTTGTTTTTTTAAGAGGTAGTAAAGGCCTCGAACTCGGGGGGAAATGGCTTGAGGAAGACAACTAGGCCCTTGAGGCCCAGAGCAGCTTTATGGCCTTCTAGTAAAGGCAGAGATCAGTCAGCAGGCCAAAGGCGAGCGGGAAAGAGGGGGGAGCAGGGAGGGGGGGGGGGGGGTTCAGGAAGTTACTTGCCAGTGCTTGTCCAAGTTAACAACAGTGACTGGAAAAAGACATGTTAGGGAGACTGCTTCCATTAAAGTAACCTGTTCCCTGTGCCTAACGCCGGAAAGTGAACATTTTCATGAATGTCGGCTATTGGAACCAACAAACTTTCAGCCCAGCACAGTTCGTGAACTACCATTATGGGTTTACATAATAACAGAATCCATGGATTTTGAAATTGCACACAATACTGTGCAACAGTCCCCTATGCTAATATGGCTGCTTCTTTCAGTGTATCAAGCAATTTCCATCAGGCCAGGCAAAGAGAAAAAAGAAAAATAATTCAGTAATCATCCAGAAAGAGGGTCATTTAAATTCTAAGAGTCTCACATTTGGGCTTTGTCAGTCAACATGGTCAGCATGGAAACCTTACATAATTTGCAGCTGGAAGTGTACACACAGTCTAGGCACATAATGAGTAGAGTAGACTGTTAGTGGAGGTTTTCCCAAGAAGAAAAGGGTTTGGACATTATTTACGTTCTCCAGATTCAATGCCTTCAAAAACATTAAGGTTTTTGTTTCTATTTAGTTACTCAATTAATTAATTTTTAAGGGAGCTGACTGTCTATGACCAATTGAAAATTCACGTTGCCTTTCAGGTTCACTGGAGCTCTGCCCTTATCTGTAACACACACACACACACACACACACACACACACACACACAAAAACAACAACAACTGTAGGAGTCCAACATGCGGAACATGAATAAGAAAAGAGTTTAACTTCTACTTATAGTGGCAGCTCTGCCCACAGTCTTCTCAAGGGGGTATACACCCCCAGCCAATTATCCACCAGAGAGAGTACAGGGAGGCGGGAACAGTACCTAATCTGTCCACTCTCTGGCCACCCATCTCCTCCTCTAATCAACTGCAAATGTTCTAATTGGCAGCAGCTGTCCAGTGCTCAGATCAAACGAATGAACCAAAAAAAAAAAAAAAAAAAATTACAAAAGCTTCCAGTCCACCTCTCTTCTCCAAAATCATAATGCCTCCACTACCATAGTTCAATGAGGACTGACGAGTGGACAAACTCCTTTCAGTTAATTCTTACAGGCCATTTGATATGATGAGGGAGGAGAGCGAGAAAGAAAGACAGAAAAAAAAATGAGAAGAGTGGATTTAAGTGACTCACTTCACCATCCTACAAACTGTTTTAAGAAAAAAAATGTATTGAAGTCCCCCCCCCCCCCCCCCCGCCCCAGTAACCACAAAGACCCATGAGAGGGTTATAAAGAATGATCAACTGGCAGCCAACACAACAAGGCTTTTGAGATACAAGACCAAATCTCCAAATAAGCACTTAAGAGAAATGACGACAAACTCTCAAGACCGGTTTTGGAAAAAAAAAAGCAAACCGCCGCTGCTCATCACTTCACGAACCAAAACACTTACAAGAGCATGGGAGACGCCGATTCATACTTAAAAGCGTGTAAAGAGAGTGGCTGCACACACTAACATCCTGGGACTGATTAAGGGGAGTGTGTGCGTGTGTGTCCCATCCCGTGATGCAGTCGGCTAAAATGGCCTTTAAGAAAGCTCTGGCATAGAGGAGGCCATAATTAGCCCTAACTGCATGCCAAGAGTGTGGTGAAACCAGCGATGACAACCACTATCTAGTGGCGGAGGGAGAGCGAGAGAGAGAGAGAGAGAGAAGGAGAACAAAGAACCAACACCACAAAAAGAAGCAACAACGTATGCACACGCACACGTGTGAGAAAGAGAGAGAGAGAGCGAGATAGACAGGCTTGGACAGAGAATGGAGTAAAGAAAGAAACTCATGGCGGCCAGTAGAGCTGAAGGGAAATATCACAGCGGTTAACAGAAAGTCAGTAAGTTAATCCACTTTGTCTCCAATGTTTTAACGCAAACGACAAATCTCCATATCTCAACAGCTTTTCCCCACTTTAAAAAACTAAACAGGAAAAAGAAAAAAAACCTCAAACTAAATTCAAAGCCCCCCCCCCCCCCTTCCCTTCTTTTTTTTTCCCTTTTTAAACGAGGTCTACTTGTCTGTTCAAGCACCCCCGGGGTCAGACAAGGGGCCTTTCCACACCCTGCAACCTGAGAGGCGACACTGGGGCTGCAGTGAGTATTACGTAGCGTGCACCTGTCGCTCAGTGCCTCGGCCTTTCACAAGGCTGGGAGGCCTGGGGTACACAGCGCTCTCAGATCACAGGGAATTACATGTACTCTGGAGAGGCAACAAAAGACCTGCACAATGGACGATGTGAATGACGATATTCAAACCACTCTTTGAAATAGAGGAGCCCTACATGCAGGCTGCCCAAGAGGGGGTGGGGATGGAAGGGAGAGAGAAAGACAGCGAGAGAGAGAGAGAGCGAAAGAGAGAGAGAGGGCGAGAGCAAAAGAGAGAGAGTGAGAGAGAGAGAGAGAGAGAGAGAGAGAGAGCTATTTAGAAGTTCACCTGTGTGACCTTCACTCTGACAAGCTTTTCAAGCAATAATCCATCTGCCATTACAACTTTCAGACTCCCGCAAAGGACCCAGACATCACTCACAAACAAATAAGACAACACTTTGGGGGGAAAAAAAGAGGAAATAAAACATACTAATATTAAAAACTAGCTATATTTAACTAAAGTATTTATGATGATGAAAAAAAAAAGGAATTTTATTTCGAAGTTTGCACTGATGAATGTTGCTGATTGGTTTTACAGCACTGATGAATGTTGCTTATTGGTTTTACATGTTACTGATTGGTTTTACAGCACTGATGAATGTTTCTGATTGATTTTACCTGACTTTTTTGCCTTGCTCTGCCAGCATCTTCACCAGCTCAGCAATGGGATACTGAGCTTTAGCGGCACACAAACCGTAACCTACAAAACATGGTAGAAGATTAACACCAATCAAACACAGACACATGCAGCCACATGCAAACATATGCAAACCAGCACACAATCACCTTTTATCTATCTGCTTCATAAAATTTTACAACTGTAAATGATCATAGGATTTCTTTTCATCATCTGTGTTGATTAAAACGCACTGAAACCAACCTCACTTATCTACACATATTGGCACAAACAGGAAAATGTGGTTTATATAATCCCACAAACAAGCCAGGTCTTTTTCCTCTCCTTTTTCAAGAGCGGAGATGAAATAATTGAGGCTTTTATTTTATAACACAATAAACAAACTCCATAAACCATACGCACATCAAAAGCTCGAGAGAGTACAAGTCGCAAGTTCATTTTGATTCTGATACTGCAGCGCAACTTACTTTCAACAAACAGGCAAAGTACGCGATACCGGAATTTCCCCTACTCTTCTACACGACACGGTCAACAGAATGATTCTACTTCAAAACATATAATGGAAAAATATTGAAACATAAAAACGACAAAACCCATCTACGACTATATTTTCCCATCTCTGCCCTGCTTAGCTTAAAGCCCAACGGACGTATCAAGAAAAACAGAATAAAAAGGGCAGTAAATGGACAATTTAAACCTTCAGTCACAGTTTAAAGCGTTTGATAGGCCTGTCGCAACAGCCGCCAAATCCTCAGATTTAAAACACAGCATGTCTGCAGTTCTCTCCTAACCTTAATGATTTTCTGCTTTTTCGTACCGCTTTTTTTTTTTTTTTTTTTCCTTTTTCTTCTTTTAAACACAAGCCTTTCTCCTAAAGAAAACAATCATATCCAGAAAAGACCAGCGTTAAACAAAAAAAAGGCTTCAGTGTTTTCACAGACGTCAGTCAACCAAAGTGACTACGACTGCTCCAATTATATGACATGTGAAAAGGAAAACAAAGACTGTGGTACAAACCGTAAGGTTTGAGCAGTCAAGGAGAAAACGTTCAACACACCGGGCGCTAGCTCGAGCAACGAGCCGCGGCTTCTAACGGCGACCGACCAGACCAGTAAAGACTCTGAGCTGACTGAAAAAATAGAGCTCGTTTGGATGCAAATGTTTGTTCTGTTATCACTGACTCGTTTAAGACTGTACCACAGTTCAACTATAAGGCCAGCTCTGGCCATTGGCTATTTAATGCGCGTTGTACAAGTGAAGCCCTCGGTTGAGGCGATCAGGCAAGAGTCAGCAGGGAAGAGGTTGGAAGCCTCCAGGCCTGTTGGTGGATGGCCATTTGTTTTAAATAAAAGGAACTGTCTCTGTTGTGTTTGGCCCCGCTGCCTTGTTTACGCTGGACGCCCTGGTTTATTATCATTTCTCCTTTCTTTCTCTTCATATTCCCACATCTAATCGTCTTGTCTTTTCCACCGTCCTGTCCCCTCCGACGTCTCCGTGTCCTCGACCTGTTGTCGGACCATAAAACTCCGCTGTAAAACAGCGTCTCGTGGAGAACAAAGCAGTCTGGAACCCACAAAGGGTCGCCGAAGGCCGTTACCAAATGCCCCTGGTGGGTCTGCTAGGGTCATTTAGAATACCCAGTCACTCAATGTGGAAAAAAAAAAAAAAAACAGTGAGTCATCCGAGACGTTTGTAACGATCTACAACTTAAACCAAATAATGAGGCGATTTAACAGCCTCACTGGTACTGAGGAATAAACAAACGAAAGGGCAGAGCCTGCAGCTTGTTCCCTGACCTGTGAAAGCTTGTATCTGGACCAAAAGAGACAGCAGATCCCCGCCAGAACAGATAAACCCCGACATCTTACTATAACGTTCAGGGTCCAACGGCCACAGAAAGAGAAGCAGCCCACGCCACTCCTGAAAACAATACTTAGAGCGGCTAGGAATGAATATAGAGACAGATGTTCCACAACAACCCGTCAAGAGCCTTAATAAATTCTATTTTTAAAAGCACCACCCCAGCCTCAAGACCACCTTGGAATAAGAGTATGCATGTCTTGGGCCTCGCTTTGGGGGGGGGGGGAAAGAGGGCCCTTCTGTGCGTGGAGTCTCTAAAATAGAGAATGACGTAATGGAGGGGTTACCCAAGGTTAATAATACATACGTAACATGATGAAACGTTTAAATATGTTGACAGCTTGCTTATGACCTATCGTTCTCTCTCCCCGCTATCCGCCCGTGCGCCGGGCTGAAAAAAAAAAAAAAAAAAAAAAAGGCCGAACCCGGTTTACGGAATTACCCGGAACGATGATGATGTTCTGAGCCTCCTTGATCATCTCCACGCTCTGCTCCACATTGACCTCCGTGTGGGTGCCCGTGATCTCCATGGGTTTCCCCGTCCCCGTGGAAGACGTGCCGTAGCCACCCAAGATGACATTAGCCAGGGAGCGGTTCATAGCCTAAGCATGGGAGGTAGAGAGACAGAACGCACAGGTACATGGCTACGGCTAAGCAGTCAGCAGTGGGGGATTCCGTGTTCACCGGTAGCATTTAAAGCAGTAAGAGTGCCTCTTAGTGGAAAACGGAAGAAAAATGTTGTAAAATAAAACTACTGTGCATGTTACGCTCTACGCTGTTCAATGGGGAATTTTACAGCAAGGAAATGTTTGGACAGTACAGGCTAAAATTCAGAGGTAAAAGAAGAAAGAAAAAAGGAAAAAAAAAAAAAAAAAAAAGAAAGGTGGTAGTATTTTGTTAAAAGGGGCCATTTCACAAGCCACAGTATCTTTGAAAACAACACCTATGTTTGTTTGTCAGAGGTCACTAAAATGAAGATCTTGCATGAAACCATCTAAAGTCAGAAGTAGTAGTAAGAAAGGAAACGGAGTCAAATTTATTTGTTGTGTTCCACAACACTGTTTTTTTTTAAAGAATGACCATGTGTAACTAAAGCAGAGGCCTCTTTTTCTTGCTCTCTTCCACTTACCACACACATAATATAGGAGAGGATGGCTCCGGAGGAACCAATCAGAGCTCCAACAATGGTCAGCAGGTTGTTGTTGAGCAGGAAGCCCTCAGCACACAGGGCCCATCCGGAGTAGCTGTTCAGTACTGTTATGACCACGGGCATGTCGGCACCACCGATGGCTGCAGTCAGGGTCACGCCCTACAGAGGGGCCAGGAAAAGCAAGTCACCGGTGAATTAAGCCAAATTCACAGACCAAAAACAAAAAGGGTGCATGTCAGATAAAAGGCAAGTTTCAGAGTTTGTTTGTTTTTTTTTTTTTTAAATATATTTATATATAAAAGTATATAAAGATAAAATATAATTTAACATTCTCATCCCACCCAAGATATAGCTACACAAATCTGGATGAGATGGTGAATAAGTCAGATGATCTATGGCATGGGAAGGCAGCGTATTTCACACAGATTTGGTTGCGCAGGGCCTCACTTTAAGCATGAGGTGTTTGTGAAAACACAGAAAGTATTCATTTCAAGCTTACCTATGATATCATCCCCAGATTACTCTACAATATACTGACCTCGGGGTTTGCTCGAACAAAGCCGTCTACTTCACGTTATGTAAGGAAATACTCTCAACAAACGAAGAAAAACTGAACCTTAAACAATATCAAATCACCATTTAAAGACCCAAACTCCAAACAACAGGTGATCGTTTACCTTTACGTGAATGCCTGAAAAAGAGAGGGGGAGGAAAAAAGAAAAAAAAAAAAAAAGCCGGGTGGGGGAAGAATGTCCCTGTTTCTTGATTACTGACAGACGAGGAAATACCTAGAAGAGCTTAAATGTACAGAACATACTGAAGAAATAGAACTTCTCTTAAGCCTGACCATAAAATTTCATTATCATGGTTTTTTACCTTATATCCATCATCATATTATGGTTCAATCCTGCAGATTAGACATTCAATAAAGAAGCCATTCTACAGCCAAGAGAAGAGTGCAATTTTATGGGTAGAACTTTGTTCTGGAACATTCCAGAAACTCTCTGGCTCCATAGGATGCGCTCAACCCCTAATGTCGGATAAGTTCAATGCATACAAAGACCTCCATCTCAATTGCTCACTAAAAAAAAAAAAATATGTTTGTTCTAACTGACATTAAACTGCGCTATTGCTAACGCTAGTATAAACACATTTCAAGATATTTATATGCACTAAGCTAAGGGGTTTCAAGATAGTTGTTTTCCATTTTAAAACTCTCACCACCGAAAGAACTAGGAATTCCCATTATAGTCACCGAACAGCCAGTCAAGTCAGTCAATCCTAGGGAACAAAACTATATCCAGACTAAATACTGACAAGCCAGGCCAACTCCTGAACCACAGACCCTCAGATCTGTTGGGCCAACTCATGTCGAATTACAGGATTGGTAATGCCGAGGGCAGCCGGTGAATTGTAAAATTTGAAACCATATGCGGGCCATGCTAGACTGTGCAACGCAACGCGATCCCTCAATTACGGGCGTTAATATTATGTAACTTGAAAATTGCATATGCCTCCATACTAAGCCAGATGAACACATATGTACATATTCATATTCTCATCACTCCACACCCTAAGTGGATTCTTCATAAGCTTGTGCATGTATTTCAGATATACAGTATTTTTCATGACTGGGATTAGTTCATAAAGAAAGGACGCACTGGGGTATTAAAATGGTGATGTGTTTCTTTGGCCCACTTCCCCCATTTTGTGCTAGTGTGACGTCAGCAGGAGACAGAATGGATTACCATGACGGCAGACAGGGTGGAAACAGAGCCCAGGCAGGTCAGACCCATTGTGTAGCTGGGATCCAGCATGTATGGGACCATCCCACCCACACTGGCAGCCAGGAGTCCAGCGTTCAAAGCGTGGCGGCCGGGGAGGAGCAAGGGAGAGGAGTTCAGGATACCTGGAGGATTTGAAAAGGACCAAAACTAAAAGCAATGCCAGAGCTCAATATAAACTGACCCTTTTTTTGATATTTGGCCACAAGCAAAAGCAAAAGGAGGCAAGTTTCGGTCAATGCACACTGGGTACAGCGCTTTTGTAAACAGTAACCGTGTGTCTCGATAATCCTGGTTACGTTATACCAAAAGACGTACGTTCAGGGATCCTATAATTAAGTACACTGGAATATTTTCCAATCACACTTAAAGGGCGTAAT
This sequence comes from Chanos chanos, assembly GCF_902362185.1. NCBI lineage: Eukaryota > Metazoa > Chordata > Actinopteri > Gonorynchiformes > Chanidae > Chanos > Chanos chanos. Next base: position 51,984,511 of record NC_044497.1, read on the forward strand.
AGAAGAGAAAGAAACGGACGGTGCAATTGTTGCACAGGCAAATTTGAAGCTCCAGGAGGAGCGGATTCAGTGACCACCTCATCAGTAATTCCCTGTAGCTCAGACTAGAAAGACTTGGGGGATTGGGGGGGGGGGGGGGGGGGGGGGGGGAGAGAGAACCACGAAGACTCTGGTTTATCTGTATTTCTGAATAACAACCATTATACTAAATTACTGAGCTAAAAAAAAAAAACAAAAAATCCAAGCATTAAAAATAGGAGCTCTAATCTTCTATCTGACCAGGCTTCCAGGTTCCATTGCAACGGTGCAGTGGGAAAGCTCCTGAAGATAATGTGTTCCAGCTTTCGGGAACAAGTGGAAAATGACTGGGGGGGCGGAGGGACTAATTAGTGCCAAATTCTGAGAGGTTCCGCCTGGCCAAGCTTTAAACATAGGGCATGTGTGGTACTGTTGGGCCAGAGGGTGAACAAACAGAGGAGCAGCAGAAACATGGACTCATACTGTTCCATCTGAGTCATGAGCTTTGCTTTCAAATATGTGTGAAAAAAAAAAAAAAAAAAAAAGGATGCCTTACACTTGCAAATAGTTGTGGCTTTTCCTGGTACAAGTTCAGGATTTTTAAGCTCAGGTGTGTGTGTGTTTGAGTTCAGCTTGACTTCAATGAACCATCACCCTTGCCTTCAACAAACCATCACACTTCCCCTTAGAGCCCACGTAATCGAGATGTAACGGAGTTGAGCAAGTCACTTTGAGGGAAAGAAAACACGACCTCCTCGATTCCTCACCCTGCAGTTTCCCGTAGGCGACCAGAGAGCCACTGAAGGTGACGCCGCCGATGTAGGTTCCCAGGTAGGCCACAATCTTGGTGAGGTTGGCGGCAGGGTCGGTGGCAAAGTGAGGGTATTCAATCATGTACTCAGCTACGCAGGTGAGTACGGCGGCCAAGCCAACCAGGCTGTGGAAGGCTGCGACCAGCTGTGGCAGGTCTGTTATCTGGATCCTCTTAGCAATGGTCAGACCTGAAAGGTAAAAGAAGAAAAAGAGAGGAGGAGAACTCAGGCCTGCTGGGAAATGGGTCACGTAAGAGGCACCGGTGTGTTGTTGAATCTAGTTTAAAGCAAAATGAGCGGGGGGGGGGTGTTGTGTGTGGGGCGCTTGTTTAGGGCTTCTGAGACCTCAGGGTTTTAAGTGAGCATCTGGAATTGAGCAGTCTTTGGTCTGGGCAGACGTTGGTCTGGATGGTTTAAACTACGTTCCAGCAGGTTTCCAGGAATAATTAGCAATTTAGATTAGACATGACTGGCTACAAAGAGTAATCCCATGTTGTGTGACTCACAAACCTGATGACCATTACCTAGTGTTGTCAGCAGAGCAATGAGTCATTTGCTTGATCCCTCTTGTACACACAAACAAATGACCAGAAGTTACAGTACTTTAAAAACTGAAACACACACACACACACTTACCAGCGGTGCCACCCACTGCCATGGCTGCACTCATTTGTGCCAAGAGCTCAGGGGAGGGTTTCAAGGCCCCCAAGGTGGCAGCGACACCCCCAGCAACCCCGATCATGCCCAAGGCGTTCCCCAGACGCGCTGTGGACTGCGCCGACAGACCGCCAAGAGCTCCGACGCAGCACAGGCCAGAGCCCAGGTACATCATCTCCACAAAAGAAACATTAAACGTTCATTTAAAAGCTTTCATTTAAAGCCATCACACTTCATGCTAACTCACCACTGTTACTCTGTTCTTACTTCAATATATGTGCTTACACAGGAGGAATAGTCACACATGATGACAAGCAGAGAACTAGACATCACATCGCGTGTCAGTGCTTTACCTGTTCAATGTTATAGCCGCTCTGCAGAGCTGCACCATAGCCTCCAACAAATGCACCAGCGGGAAGAAGATACAGGTAGTTGTACTCGGGAGGGTCAGTGGGTCGTTTGAACATGTCCAACATCTTCTGAGTTACCAGGAAACCACCTGAACGGGCACAAACAGAAAGGGAAAGAAGAGGGGAGAGAAAAAAAAAAACAGGCATTTAGTGCCAGACCAGGCAAATGTTCACTCTCCATCATTCGCTAAAGAATATACACACCTTTCCTCACATTAAAATGAGACCATTTGCCCCAGTGTCAGATTCTCTAAACAGACCCTTGCACTGCGACTAATGCTGAGCAATGTCATTCTTTTGATGCTGCTCATTAGCAAAACATTTACAAAGTAAAACGAATGAGCACGCTCTATACCACAAAGTCTCTTAGCTCTATATAAACTGACGAAAACTACAACCGTGATTCAACACTGGAGAAAGGAACCAAACATACATTCATCTCAAAAGAGTTGCAGAGTAAATACTCTTGAATTCAAGAATAACCTTTGAAAAATAACTGAAAAGAACGTTTTGTGCGCCAAAAATAAAATCACGGGTATACAAAAGCTTTTGTGACCAATGCCAGAGTGGTGGGGGGAGGACAAAAAAAAAAAAAAACACACACACACACACACACACACACACACAGACAGACACACACCCCCACCACAGTTCCCTCATTCCCATCATTATAGGAGCCGGTACTTCATAAATTCCACCGTTTTTATTGAAAGTAAACTAGACAAGGCAATTGTTATATTTTCCTTATATGCACTTGTATGACTTGTGTTAGAGAGACAGAGAGAGAGAGAGAGACTAGGAAAATACAGAGCAGAATATCTTTATTTCTATTCCTTAAGGTTTATGGGTTGTTGGTTAGGCCAGGATGAAACACTGCAGTGAGAAGAATGGAAAAGAAGAATGTCTTCAAACTGAAATTAAACACCTGCCTTTTTGGGAAAAATAAATATATAAACGGAGACACTTTATGTGTGCTGGAACACAAACATAAAAAAAAAAGATCAGAGGGAGTAATAAGTTGTTATTAAAGCTTATGATGAAAAAAAATGAAAAGAAAAAGAAAAGAACGGCTGGAAAACGCCCAGTAACATGGCTTTAAATCATGAACGCAGCCTTTGAGCAGAACTAGTGTCCTGGCCGTTTGTGCAGACCGTTTACACAGACGGAGACTTCATCAGGATTAAGAGTCCCTCAGATTCAACATGGCATTTTGGACACCCGCCCATTCCAAACAATTTTTTTTTCCCCCCCAAACCCCTTCCACCTTTAATGACTTTTCGAAACTTTTTTTTTTTTTTTTTTTTCGGTGCAGCGCAAGGCTAAGCGTGATTTATTGCATGGTTGGACTTCTTTGAAGAACAACTGGAGGTTTTGACATTTCCTATTTCAGGTGTGAGGTTCTTCTTTTACTGTCTAAACTAGTCCCACCTGGAGGGGGTGGAAAGTGCACTTCTTCTCACGAACAGACGACACAGGGGTAGCCAGGGGCCAGAGCAAAAACCATGGCACGAGGCCTCGTCTCCCTTACCTCCAGACTCGGGTTGGGGATGTTCCAAAACACGTTTCTTTACTTATACAATGTGTATTATTCTATTCTTTGCCTAAAGGAGGAGAAAAAGTAAAAAAAAAAAAAAAAAAAAAAAACCAGGGATCTGCTCCTCAAACCTGTGTGCCACACACTTACCGGCGATGTTGACAGAGGAGATGAAAGCAGCCAGCACAGCCAGGGTCTCAGCAGTGCTGGTAGGAGTGTATCCGCCACCCATGAGGGATAACCCCCCCACGGCAGTCAAACCTGAAAGCCACACACACACACACACACACACACACACACACACACACACACACAAAACACATGGTCAAAACATGGACAAGGGCGTAAGACATTAAATACAAACAAGGGAGCCTAAACATGTTAATGAAGGAGGTTCGTGCAGTCATGTACAAGAAGGCAGTCATTAGATCCAAACACATGTATTCTCACTGAAGCCAGGGTAAATATTTTTGTACCTAAATTATTAAGAGGACAGTTTGCCCCGTCACATAAACCTCATTAATGTACAAATGGGAAACAAATGAGAAACATAATTAATCACTTCAAAAAAAAAAAAAAAAAGACTCCTTGATCAGAGCTCATTACAAATCTTTGAAAAACAGGAGAAGGCAGTTTAAAAAAAAAAGGAAAAGAAAGAAAAGAGAAAAAAAAAAAAAGCAGAAAAGGCCGGAGTCCCTGGGGCATTCCGATAACCATCAGCTTGTTAAACGTTTTCAAATGTCACTGCAGTGTCAACAACAGACTGACCAAATGCTGGTTTGGACGGGACGCTTTTTTTTTTTCTTTTTCTTTTTTTGTCCTTTTTTTTTTTTTTTTGAGTCAATGATCTGTGTAACTGTTGTCGAGCATTTCCTCTCACTTTGTGATTCCTGAGTAACGATTGATCACAGACCAGCACACGAATTCAAACTGCGCACGCTACCTCCACGCTACAGGAAACACGGCAGACAATTTGTAAACCTACACAGACTAGGGCTTCCACACATCCAGAAACACACACACACACACACACACACACACACACACACAGTAAGGTAAAACCTTACACGAAACTGGAAAAATATGAGGCCACCAGAACTTCAAACACAGGTTTTGGGTTTTCTTTTTTTGTCTCGACTTTGCCTATCCTGTGGTATGAAGTTTCTTTTGGTGAGTCCACAGTGTCTAAACCAAGTGTTGGTTCTCTATTGTGATCAGTCGTTTACCAATGATGGCCCACAGTGCAATGAGGAGATGGCTCATTAAGTAATGACGTCTTTGCTGATTCACGGCCATGTAAACCATACAGAAATATCTAATGACCCCAGACTCCGCTCAGTTTTCCTTAAATCACATGGCACCGAAAGGTCATTTCAAGGGTAGCTTGATTCAGGCTGATTCCTGCAGTCTCAGGTAGATAAAAAGAGTTTGAAAGGGACCCTGTTTTTCACAAGAGTAAAGGCAAAACCAAAAACGTAACTCTATGCTCTTTTTTGGAGTTTGAGACAGCGTTCACTCCACGAGAAGAAGAAATTCCACATTAGTGTCCTAATGTCTCACTCACTTCGATTCCAGGTTTATTACCTTTGGCTAAATAATAAGGGAATTCCTAGGCTTACAATATTTCCAGGGCTGCGAAAAAGAGACATACTTTAGGAAGTGTCAAATATGCGAAGGAAAACACCTCAAAAAGAAAGGGGGGAAAAATTATGGGAGACTGGCTCCTGAGCTCTAATAAACTGACAGGAACTGTGCAGTAGGTCGAGAGCGCTAATTGCTCTCGTGGATGCCCCCAAAAGTCTCATTCTGCAGTTCACAGCTCTGCGGGCATTAAGGGGCTTCAAGGAAGACCTCCAAGGACTTATTAAAGACAATGAAAGCGTTTTTGAGTTCCTCGGTCTGGCCTCGGAAAGGAACAAGAGCTTAAAAAGAGTGAAGCTTCTATGACTCTGCCTGGCTGCAAAAGACATTCTCCTCAGAATCAGAGTCAACAAGACTATGTTCTAACGGTTCGTCTAACGAGGGCTTAAACGCGGTACTCGAAGGGTGGCCAATTTGACTGGACAAATCATCACACAAAGACTGGGGAAAAATGACATATGAGGTATCCTTTTCCCTAGTCGCTGAAAAACACAAGATAAAATTACCTAAAGAAAATAATAAGTGACATTTTCCTCCATTAAACAGTCTCCATTAAATAGTCATTCCCGTTAAAAGAGCCTGGCTCCTGACAATACGTTCATTCGAAAAAGAGGAGCTCGCTATTTCTGAGCGAAGCAACCAATCTGACAATAAGAGAGCAACGAATCAAATTCTAACGTCACGCTAATGCTAGCCGTCACCTCCACGCTGAACTTGTTTAAATCAAATGGGCCGCACAACGATTTTGGTATAAACAAATGCCGCCGCTGCCGCCACCACCCCCCCAGCCTGGCTGCCAACACTGCTTCTGTAGGCCTTCTTATAAAGAGCGAAAGAGAGGGTGGGGAAAACAAAAATCACACTTGGTTCACATTAAATTCCAATTCACAAACCAAATGACAAATGACAAAGCAGAGTGAGCCTGAATTGATGTGAGCTGAAAACAGAACAGAGAGGAGAACTGGAGACTCACCAGAGATGGCATTGGTGACAGACATGAGGGGAGAGTGAAGAGCAGGAGTGACGCCCCACACTGTGTGATATCCCACAATTCCCGCCAAGCCGAAGGTCGTCACCATCTGGGTGAAAGCAGCGTTGGGGGCAGAGAGGCCAAGGCCAAGAAGTGAGCCCAGTCCTGAAAGAGAGCAAACCAAGACAACGTTACAGAGGTAAATATAAAAACTGAGAGTTTCAATATCAGTAAGGAGTGCAGGAATGTGACAGGAAATGTGGATGGCCATATCGTAAGTAAGTCCCATGCAACAAATTAAATGACCAAATTTTTTAAGTCTCCTTCATCAGAAACTGTAAGTCAATGAGAGGCATCACGGCAGAGAAATTCCGAGTTGAGAACGTGCTCTGTGTCTGGAATGAATTAAAGAGATCCTCTTAGTCTCCCACACACTTAGCAGGGCCCAAGGTGAGACCCGAGGGCGGAAGCGAAACGTGTGATTTGGTTTCCTCAGCACTGCCAGCTCACACATGACGAGCTGATGTGTGGGGGAAAAAAAAAAATGCTATACCCCCCAACAAGCAATACAGACACAAACAGCAGGGGGCGGAGTTAAACTTCACCCTCACCCCCACCCTCATGTGCAACCACCACCCTCGTTTTATTATTCCCAGTTTCCTGGCATTCGTGAACTGGGAGTCGGTGGGGGGGGGGGGGGGGGTAAGTAAGCAGGTTGTGTTCCAATTAGGTGACCAATTCTGATTTCAAAGGCAGTTGGTCCCTTTATCACGGCCCGTCGTGGTGGTCAAGAATCAAGATGCTCTGAACCTTCACTCAGGAGAGATAACCAAACCATAAAAGCACAGGAAGGTGAATTTGCCCGTTTGTTTATTTGAGAGTGTTTATTTACATGTGAGCCGTATTTGCGGCTTGTCTGTGTGAGGAAGTGTGGTCTTTGATCTAAAGCCAACGGTGCTTCTCATCTCATAAGCCCTGCTCAGACGCCTGCAACCAATAGAATTCATTTGCGTGCATTTTATGTTTGGAGAGGCTTTCAAGTCTAATCGCATCGAAAGAAAAGCTCAAAAAAAAAAAAAAAAAAAGAAAGAAAGAAAACAAGGAGAAACAAAACATGACTCTGATTAGCAAGCAATGTAGATATTCAAAAGAGAGCAAATTGAAAGAAAAATCAAATTCATTTGAAATGTGATAAAAAAAAACAAAAAACGGGGCAAATAAAATCAACAATTGCCTTATTAAAACCAGAGACCACCCGAATAGATCCGTCTCCCTCAAACACATTCAGAGTCCCTCTCTCTGCCTGCATCAGGGGGAAGGAAAAAAAAAAAAAAATTCGCATATTTTAGGCTGAACAGAGACACAGACAAAGCACAATTGCCCTTTACCTGCGGTGTAAACCCCAGCAGTAGTCATGGTTGCCTTGAAGGGTGAAACGGTCGCTGCCTTCTCTTTCTCCAACTCCTGGACAGTCTTGGCTTTAGGTGGTGCGGCAACCGGGACGTTATTGGGCTGTGGCGCTGGGAAAAGCACTTTTCCGTCCTGTAGCCGAGGTACAAGATGCCAAAGTTAAAATAGAAAACACCCCTAACCTCCACGAAGTTGCTTTTAGAGACAGGCCGATATTGAATCGCAAAAAAACACTGGAAAAAGTTGCTCAGGAATGTACATATTTTATAAATCAACACACATTTAGACCAGATATGCCCTACATAGGTAAACCGTGAACGATTATTGGTACCATGTCAGAGCACACCTGCCAAAACACAGCACATTTTCCACACAAACACTCAAATTAAAAGTAACACAGAAGAGGAGGGGGGGAGAGGGAACAGAAAGCAACTCTACCTGCATGACAACAGAACCCCGAACAACGTGGTCCAAGGTACCATAATCAAACTCGTCTTTGACCTCAAAGTGGAACTTTTCCTTGTCTGGACTAATGGCACGAAGAAGCTTGATGATGTTGTTGGAGTACAGGGTGCTGGACTGAGTGGGGAGGCGACTGGGAAGATCTGTGTAGCCAATGTGGATCACACCCTACGGCGAAGGAGAGAGCAAACGGGTCACGTAAACGATTAGTCGCTCACAAGTTCTGTCACAGAGTGATCTATGGAGTGATCCTTAAAGCTTTTAAGAACTGTCAAGAGGAAATTTGGCTTAAGAAATTGGAAGAAATGAGGGGGTTTTGAGAAGAAGGGCAAACGCTCACTTTGTGGACAGAGAGTTCCCCTGGAACGGTGGTCTCAATGTTCCCACCTGCCTCCGCTGCCAAGTCCACCACCACAGATCCGTCCTTCATGCTCTCAATCATTTCCTTCGTAATGAGGATAGGCGCCGTACGACCTTTACACACACGCGCACACACACACACACACACACACACACACACACACACACACCCACAAACAGGGTCATTTCAGGTCATTCTAACCAAAAGTGTAGCAAAGTTCAGAGAGTCCAACACAACTCTTGCGACCCATGTTTGACCATCATGTACGTTGCTCCGAGGTCTCCGCACATGACGACTCAAACAAATAAACAAACAGATGGAATGACGCAAGAGGCCATCCGGTATTGGTATGAAAAGAACCGGCGTCAACAGGCCTGAGCTACATTGAACCTCAGCACTGTGCACAGTGGTTAGTGTGACTCGTCTTACGTGACCCAGGTATAAACCCAGCCTATGTAAGCCTCTGTCTCCCTGACACAACAAAGTAAAAAAAAAAAAATCCACTATGGAAAATTAAGACCGTAACCACAGAAAAACACCCTTTTAGATATCCTGGTCATTTGATGTAACAGACCTCCACAAAATCAGATTGAGAAAACCAGAGAAAGATAATCATATGCATTTCCTGCTTGTGAGCAACAGAAAATTTTCTAATTGTATAGTCCAGTTCAGGAGAACCAATCGTAGATAAGGATGACTCACGAAGCAGGGCATGATCATATTGTTTCAGGTAAATTAGACCTGTGGTCTGCATGACACACACATTTAATATAATGGCACTGACCTCAGGAGGAGACAATATTTAAAAAAAAAAAAAAAAAAAAGGCAGATGAGTGCAAACACTTAGAAATCAAGATGGAAAATTATCATGCTGAGATAAGCACGTGTGATTTGGTGAAGGATGCGGGAGTGCCGTAAGAGAGAGGAGTTTAAGGTGGAATATGGTGACGCATACCGGGAATGAGTGCGGTACTGATGAGGATGTCAACATCCAAACACTGCTTGGCAAACAGCTTCATCTCAGCCTCGATGAATTCCTTGGACATCTCCTTAGCATAGCCACCTTGGCCTTCCCCAGACTCCTTCACATCTACCTCCAGAGGCTCTGCACCCAGCGACTTAAACTGCTCGAGCGCAGCCGCTCTGGGTGAAAGCAGAGGAGACACCAGTGAGACACCCGGGGTACCTTAGTGCACTCAGCTTCCAGAAAAAATGAAGCATTACAAGTTTTCAGCAAGACTGCATGTTTTTTTTTTTGTTTGTTTGTTTGTTTTTTACAGATCCATGCTTTAGTCAATGCTGTGATAATTGCATCCTGTTTAGGAAGGGGTTTGTTTTTCCTACATCGCCATAATGTGATTCTACTCGCTCATAGGTGCTGCAATAGTGCCACCTACTGGAGATGTCGGAGAAGTGTTAGTGCGGATCAACACACATTTTTCAAAGGGAACTTCTCCCTCACTCACATCTGGGCTCTGCACAACATTTGGCTTTGCATTTGGAAAACCATCTGAGGCACAGACAATTAATCACTTGGGTAACTGATCGCTTTATATCTTTCATCAAAAACACTCGTTTGCCTTAAAAACCCAAACGGTTTTCAAAACAACACAGATTTACTGTGCTGTGAAATGGTGGCGGATGTTTAGACATCAAACTCCCAATTAAATGTTTTTGGGTTTTTTTCAAATATTGAAAGGCTTACAAAAAAAAAAAAAAGACCTTTTTACTATTCAACGTAAAGTCCTCTATTTGGAGTGTATTTTGATTGAAAACGTTCTGATTTGTTATCAGAGAGGAGGCAGGGCAAAGCAATGTCTTTTGCTATTGGCCTTTAAGACAAGACGTTAAACTACTTTCACTTGTTAAGCCTGAGAAAGTAGTATATTCATATACTGGCTGGATTTCAAACTGTTAATGTCGGGGGGGTGGGTCACATTGAATATTTTATTAAAAGGAGACAGTTGTAAAATAGGCCATGTGTTAACCAGGGTGAATTCTTTTTTAAAGCTCATTAAAGTCATGCTTTTAAGAGCACAACATAAGACTGGACATAATTAGCTTTAGAAGTAATCTACTGAGGTGATCATTCCCAGCATAAGGCAGATATGCTAACTCAATAAACAAAGTCATCTACAGCCTGTTAACCCTGAGGAAAAGATTTCCTCTAGATTTACACTTGGTGTTTAAGAGAGGCCTTCGATGTCAAAACTGAGGAGTATTTTTTTTGTTTTAATTTTGTACGTATGCCATGTCCTTTCATTTTAGACTGTTCATTCATGATCGTCATGCAATTGCTATAGCAGTGCGTGAGATCCTGTTTCCTATAAAACTAGAAAGGAAATCACAAGTGAATGTACAGGTGATGATGGGTTAGATCTTTATCTTTATCAAAAGAGACTTGTATTCGTATGGAATACATCACGCTAAAACATTCTCCCAAACACTAAACATGCCCATGATGAAAGTCCCATTCATTCACTTCAAAAAGTAAATGAATCTCTAAACCTCTATGCCGGGGTCAGGCGACATCCTTAACGTGGGTGGTTTGTAATGTGTGAAGAGAAGATGGTTACCCAAAGCCTGGTAATGCTTGTCAATCACAGTGCAGGGATGAGCAACAAAAATAAATAAATAAATAAATAAAGGGATAAGATGTCATTCTGTCCTCTCTCACCTGGTGTCAAAACCTCGAACGATGGCTCCCATTGCCCTGGCAGTGCCCGCCGCAGCCAAGCCTGCTACTCCGCCTCCGATAATCAACACCTGTCAATCAACACAAGAGCACAGCCCCAGAGGAAAAAAAAAAAAAAAAGAAATCTACGTGAGGACGGGACAGCGGATATGGATCACACTGGAGATCGAAAGCACGGCACAGAACAAGCCAGCTCATACCTTGGCGGGCGGGACCTTCCCAGCAGCGGTGATCTGACCGGTGAAAAAGCGTCCAAAGTTGTTTGCTGCCAGTACCACTGCCTTGTATCTGCCAAAACAAACACGAGCACATCAATCTTCATATCTAACGATGAGGATGTATTCATGTTACCCTGAGCTGGCCAGCAACACAACGTCCGTCCACACTCTAAATATCCGGTGACACGCGTCAAATAAAGCTGCCGGCCGAGACGCATCAAAACTCGTCAGCCTGTAAATTAGGGCCCGTCCGGACGAGGCTCTAATTGGTTAAGTGGCGAACATGTTCCCTTTGCTTTTCTCCCACTTCACGGCAACTTTCTCCTGAGGCGTCATTTCAGCGACGTGACGTGATATTTCGGAAGTGACGGGCATCCCTCGTCCTCACCCTGCGATGTTGGCCATGGAGCTGAGGGCGTCGTAGCCCTGGGCGATGGTGACACGGGGAACCTGGTCCATGGCCAGGACCGTGGCTTTCCTCTGGGACAACAGGTCCAGGAGCTCAGGGTTCTGGGCTGGGTAGATGAAGCTGACCAGGGTAGCGCCGTCCTTCATCAGCTCGGCCTCGTGGACTCCCAGCGCTGGATTTAACATGGGAGCACGCACCTGTGGTGCAACAAAAAAAAAACCCCATAATAATCTATATATATGTAATAACAATAATGAAAAAAAGATATAGCTGTGTTAGAAATGGGGTTATACATGTTGAGCTGCCAGCTCTTCTCTTTTTTAATGACAGCAGTATGAAAGTGTCTACCTTGACAAGAAGGTCAGACGCAAGGACATCCTTCACGTCCTTGATGGTGGCTCCAGCCCGGGTGTACAGCTCATCGGGGAACTTGGCGTGCTCCCCGGCTCCGGACTCCACCACCACGCTGAAACCCTGTTTAATGAGGGCCTCCACTCCAGCAGGAGATAGCGCAACTCGACGCTCATTCTGGAAGATCTCCTTCGGAACACCGACAGTAAGTTGTTTATAAGGGATACCTGAAAACAAACAAAAACAAATAAACCTTAGGGAAGCCCTTATCAATGCATGACCATCACACCCTCAACCCAAACCGCTTCTGCATATGCAAATTAAAACCCATGCAAGAACCATACAACAAAACTATGCAAATCAAAACTTCTCTGAACCTCAAAAAAAAAAAAAAAAAAAACACTTAAGGAAGTAGCAGAGTTGCTAAAAGGATGTTCACAACTGAATTATAAAAGTTAAAATGAGGTCATGAATGCCTGAGACAAATCAATGGGTTTTACCGGCAGTGCCTATCTCAAAGCCATTAAACAGAAGCACAACACTCTTCTGAGACTTCTGTTATACCTGGGACAACTCATCTACACCACCAATAGCAAGTGGTAACTGTCGGACGTATTTTTCCAAGATAAGGCTTAATTGCATTTTTTTTTCCCCTTGTTAAAGCAAAGGTCGCATCAAGGGTGTGTGACATGACACGCAACTCTATTCAGACCCTAATTATACAAGTTCATTCAGTCACATTTCTGCTTCAAGCAGCTATAGGATGCATTCACGAAAGCATATAGTGTTTAAGTATAGATTCTGTATGGGACGTGATCCAAGTCCTCTCTAGATTATTAGAGTAGCAGATCCTCTGTGGAAAATTCCATTGCCAGTTCATGATCTATAGATAACAGCATATGAGTGTGAATCACAGCCTTAGTCTGGCTGAGAGCAGCTACAGCAGGGCGGTTCACACCCAGACTAGAAAAAAAAAAAAAAAAAAACCTCAACCCAAGAGCTTTTTGCCCTTTCTACCAAAAGTCTGACAGAGCAGGAACACGCCTGAAAGCAGATAGGTTTGTGTTTGAAACTTCTTAAAGACCTCTCTTAGATCATCAATGCAAGCTTGAGCCACAGTAAATGAACCATGGAAAATGCAATTCAGCCCTTTTTTTCGGCCACATTTGCCAAAAGAAAGGATTGTTTTGCAATAAAGAGAACTTGCAGTGACATAACCTGTCAATCAGCGTGGACAAAACTAACATATTTTGGCATCTGCAAAACATGAAGCTTTTCTTCAAATGGTCATGAAACTATTAAGAATGAAAAGTCTTTGAAGCTATTGGAATAGAAAGGCCCATATCCATCGCATCTGTCCCACTTTACAGAGACAACACCCCCCCCCCCCCCCCCCAAAACACACCGTGCTCTGTGCCACAGTTCTGGCTCTGGTCTCAGCTGATACGCTGCCAGAAATAGCTGCCCACAGCTGTCATTCCCATTCCTACCCAGCTCAAAGAATGTCATCCATTAATGGCCAGTTTCCAACGCACGCTCAGTGAGTCCAGGCAGTCTGTACCCTGCGAAAGGCACCTCATTCATTTACATCCAAAAGCCCTTCAAGGCAGGCAATGGTAGAAGATCAACTACAGCAGGGGGGGAAGGGAAAGGTGGGTATGAAGAGGTTTGACCTTGGGACTTAACGTATACATGGAGCACAAGAAGAAAAAGGGGAAAAAAAAAAAATCTGGGTGGTCAGGGAAAAAAAAAAACGTTTTATCCTTGAAAAGGCCACGTTCTGTGCCCTCCAGGGCAACGTATAGAACCTAGGCTGCTGACAACAAGCAAGGTTCATCCCTAAACAGTGGACAAAAAGTTTGAGCCACTCTGTCCCTAGGAATGCTGGATCACTTACACACAGCACTAAAAAAAATGTCACTCAGTCACTGTAGGGCTGAATCTGGGCCTTTGTATAGCAAACAGCAACAAGTGGAAACCAGGATGATTGTTACATCACCACCACTGTTGTTATACACTCATTTTCCATAGCAAACTTTCCATTGGGGGAAAAAAAAAAGAAAAAAAAAAAAAAGAAAAGCTAACCAGTTTTAATAAATAATGGCTGTAAATCCCATTAAGTTTGTCGTGGAATGTGTTGTGCAGTATTTGGGTGGCATAACAGGTGAAAAGCATTGGTGTGTTACCTGGGCTAGCACAGCGGGTGAGAGCCTGGTGGGTTCTAAAGAATCGCAGGCCTGGTGTCTTCACTGTCCGAACGCTCTGAAGCTTAACGCAGACCGCCCCGCTGAAGAGAGGGCTGGAGCAGCTGCTAGCAACCACACGTAGAAGGCTCGCCATCACAGACACAAGGAGGAGTTGTGCTGTCGGAACAACCCTCCTCCTGCACACAGGGGAGACGCACACATAAACACACACACACACACACAGACAGCGTCATGAGATTTGCTGACTTATCCCAGCATGCTCCGCTCCGGTTAGACGTAGGCGAATGAACCTGCTCAGCTGATCTTCCTCGAGGTGACATAGAAATATAAACAGACACAGAGAGAGAGACACATATACACACACACACACACACACACACACACACACGCACACGCACACGCACACACAGAGCAAAGGACTGCAAAATGAGAGATGTGCCCCAATGCCCTTGGACGCACAGTCATAAATAGATCACATTCCTAATTTTATGCAACAGGTCCCTATACTGTTTTTTTTTTTTTTACATTTGGGCCTTGTTCCAGAATTCAGTACAGAAAAGAACACATTGTTCATCCATGTTTTATTAACAACATATACAAAACAAACACTAAACCTATAAAAAGTCTCCAAAGTTGAAAGGATAGTCAAGGACACTGAACGCGTTAACGCTCAAAGAGGGGTATTGAACCATTATTTGTTCTGTTGCGGCGCTCATGACAATCTCATCTGAACGTGATAAGAGCCGGTTTGTGAGAGAACCATCCAGCTGGACAGCTCCAGTATGGGTTAGTCTGTGGGGGTTCTCGCCCACTATGGATTTGTTTATGTTCAATGTTTCCATAAACAAGGTCACTTGGGAAAAGTTTTTTATAGCTTTATTATAGGATACACAAACGTACGGGCATCCTTGAAATCCAATCAATTTAAAAAAAACGAAACCATGCAATCGTGCATGAGCCAAGATCAGTAAAGGAAAGTGACAGTGCACATCCGTCACATTCCAATTAAGTACGAGTGCTCAAGTGCCAGAACGGACAGCTAGTACAGCTGGGCTGGACAGGGAATCAGAGGTCAAAATCATCCATAAAATCACATCATAAACTCAATGCAGCACAAATCCGTCATCTTAAGAAAAATCAGATACCACGTCAGCAGACACTATGTGCAATATTCTTAATATCAGTGGATGTAAACACTATGCGTGTTTATTGTTTATTTGACGAATAAGAAATGTTAGCTAGCTTGCCATTATAATCATCCGATTAATTCAGGGGACAAAGGAGTTGAATGAATGAATGTTTTTTTAAGAGATGGTCAGCAGTTCTACATGCTAAACCATAGTCAGTCGTCGAAAACAAACTGGCCTAAACCTAACAGTTGTTCATTCAGAAATTATACATTCTTGTAAACCTAAATGTCTAAGAGTTCGGCAGAGGTTTTCCTGATATGGCTACGTGCGAGCCATCTGTTCTCGTGATTTGAAAGGCGGGCACAAACGACCATAACCGACACTTTCCTTTTCATAACAGTTGCTGGAAGCTGCAGACTAGCTTGCAGGCTAACAAGTAATACATCCTAAATCTAAACTGAAACAAGCTAACGAATGAAATTATATTAGTGTATCATTTGCATTCATATTAAACTGTATAACTGGGTGATTATGAATATTGCATAACGTCACCATTTTATCAATGAAAACCGGCCACTGACCTTTAAATGTTGGACACTCAGCAGCGAAGTCAAACCGCTACCCGGAAGAAATTGAAATTGGGTCTCCCGGCTCATTTTTATTGGATCATATGTACGGTTGCCAGATTAGAGGAATCCACCTATTTTTGGAAACATTAATTTTAACGAACGGGGGTGGAGAATATTATAGGTTACATACAAAATCAGAGTACTTTTTTTCTGCCTCTTACACAAACAAGCATGCATGATTTTCAAATGGCGTGTATAAAAATGATTTCTCGTAAAAGGATGCGACAAAAGTAATATAATACGATAATATACAAATACGATACAATTTTACAGATAAGACCCTGAAATCCAGCCTTCTTAACAGAGTTTACAATTAACTTTTGTTGTTGTTGTTTTGTTGTTGAAAATTAAGAACTTTAAAGGCACTTTTTAAAAAAAAGACTTAGACTTATCGGAGACTTTTTGTCATGACATTACTCTAACCAAGCCCATTGCAGAGCCTTATGGTAATGTGCAGGAACGACTGCTGTAAGTACTTGTTCAGGCAGAGCTGTTCCTCACAGATCTTCAAGTTCTGTCCAGTCTATGATCAGGTAGTGGATATTCTGGGTTCATCTTTTCTTTCAAAAGGGAAATTTCATCTTCCTATCTTCATTCTTTTAGTGATGGATCTGGGAGAGGGAGTATTTGCCTCCTCTGGAAATGGTTTTCAAGACCATGTGTGCCACCCTTTCCAGCTGCTCTTGTTGACCAACCAGGAGGACATGACTATACCCTGCTACTGATCTAATGAAGGAAAAGAGACTAAGAGGAGATCATCCACTGACATGTGGGATATACACATATACATATAAACATATGTAAAACACATGCATATCTATGCATGCCCACATATACTTATATATCCAACTATATACATAGTTGCATAGCTTTAAGAGCTAAGTAATATAATAATAAATAATATGTAAATGTATCCATGTCAGAAACAAATCCGCTGAGAGATTTAAATAACACATTTAAACATCTGTCGGGTTTGCAGTAATATTGTGCTACGTGACACACACATAAATCCAGCAGAGGCCGCTGTTACACAGCGAGAACGCTCTGTCCTGCCAGACGTAATAGAGCTGCCCCGGGCAGTTCTGTCTAGTCTGGCGTGCGTCATCAACCGATTCACATTTATTCACAGTGCTCTCACGGTAGTATACATCTGTGGTGTACAATATTGTCTTGTCACAATATTGTCTTGTCCTTGTCTGACGTACGTCGGCCTTGTTTCCCAAAATTTTAACGACACATTTGGATAATTCTGCGGTGTAATCTGATATAATTCCAAAGCATCAGGGAGAGAATGACAATTTGATAAAGACCTGGACAGCTCGATTTATCCATGGTATTTCAGTGTTTCATACTGCTAAATGGAAGCTCTTTTGAGATTTTAATGTTATTGTCACAGCTTGTAATTATTTTGACAATTTTAAATTTAAACTGCGTAAAATGGCTGAGAATAGTTTATTAAATTAATTCTGAATCAGTTGATTTTGAAAAGTACAATCAGGATTTTTGTGATGATTAGTTATGTCAAGGAGGAAATCAATGACATGGGACTGATGAAAACAGTCATGATAATTAAACCACTGCAATTACAATTGCTCTTGATGACTGTCAGTACCCCTGTCATTAGAAATGTTCCCATTAGCACCACTGCCACTTAGAACCACCCTTGAATCCAGGCACACAGGGCCGATAAATGACCTGTCAGACACAGCTTAAAGAGCCACGTACCACTGTGATACTCAGCTAGAGCCCAGAGTTAGCCACTTTGACCCCTGTGTATCTGCTTTTCCGCCTGCCTGCTTAGGAGCCTGACTCCCCTTTCCCCTCTTTCGACCCTTCCCTTGACTGAACTACTGTTGAGATATCCCTTATCAACACTAACCTCTCACTGACTGTACAATGCCCTGAGATATGTCTCATTCTCCTTTGACTTTTCTGTTATTTGCCCTAGATTTTACTGTTAACTCAGTTCACATAATCATTGACCCCTGTTGAGTCTGCAGTGACCTAAGATGTAATCTCAGTCCTTCTTCCACCTCTGTGTCTTTTTTCATAGATTTCTATGTATTGTCATTACTTTTAACAGTCAGGTAACTGCACAGAGGAGGATGGGTTCCTGCATTTGAGTCTTGATTCCTCTCAAGGTTTCTTCTCATGAAAGCTAGAAGAGAGTTTTCACTCGCCACTCTTGTCTTAGGGTTTTTCACTGACGGCCTCCGGCCTTATATCCTGTAAAGATGTCTGTTGTAAAAACAATAGCAGATATAAAATTGATTTGAATTAGATTTGTTTCCAGGGTCAACTTTTACATAATAATTACCTGCCTGATTAGCAGCCTTTACTGAGGCTTACAAATGTCATGTTTTGGAGAAATAATTTCGAAGCATTAGTAAAAGCAAATTCAGGAGGCAGGTCAGTGTGTTTGACTAAATATCTTTCTTCTTCTGAGAGATACATCAACACGTTTGAAAAACAGTGTAAGGCATAATTAAAGAAGGGGGAACCTTGCTTTCTTAATCCAGTTGTTTTAGTATCTTGTGCTGTGGCAGCTTGACAAATCCTTGTAAGACTATGATTATTCGTGACTTGCTGGAGGTAAATAGCCAAAAAAATAAATAAATAAACAAAAAGCACAATAGATGAAGGCTAAAGGATAGAAAACAAACACTCTTGATTAGATTCGAAAAATCGTTTAGATTGCTCTCCCTTGGACTGCCTTTGTCTTCAGGACATTTCATTGGCATTCAGTGTGTTTTTCTGTTTTAACATGGCTCTGCTCTCATGTTTCTGGTTAACTGATTCCATTTGTGGAATGTGTGGGCTTCAAGGCTGTTAACCATTAGCTTTACTCAAAAATCCATATGTCCACAAACTCCTTTTGTTACTCACATTGGCCACTTGAGTTTTTCAGACATAAACTAGAGCTGCAAAAGTTGGAACTTGGCTCATTTCAAACAATATTTTATTGACCTTGCTGTAATCATATCAGATAAAATCCTATCCTATGGTGAAACGTGAGAATGGATAATTGGTAAACTGATGCATCAGTGGTGGAATGATAACAAAACTTTCCCCTATGCAATGCACAGAGTGGATAATGTCTTCACAGAACACTCCATAATTGCATCACTTTTATGCTAAGGTGCACTATAGGACTAATGCACCCAACAGAATCACTCTCTGATTATTATCATTTTTTTAAAGGCTACATTATGTAATAAAATTTCCAAAACCTGAAAATATTTGTAATTATATCCTTGTGCAAACTCAATAGCTCAATAGCTCTCTAGGTAACCCTTTGTCTCAACAATCATCTGTCATTAATACTTATCTTAAGTGCTCATCAACAAGTCTGAAAGAAGAGCTACTATTTTTAGTCTGAGAAGACAATCTTTAAAAGATATCTCAAGCCTTGAGAGGTGCAATGCTCTTTTATGATGCTGTTGGTTTAGCAGTGAGTTGAATGATAGAATCTTTGTTACATTAAGCTCTAAGGTTTTAAAACTCAAAACAAGACTTTAGGCATAGGTTTATTGTGACTTTAAGTCTGCCATGCACAATCTTCGAAATACATGAAAAGTTGCCTCTAGTCTTATGGTCGTCTTTCTTCAGCATGCTTCATAGTTCTTTGATGTTTATCATTAGAGATTTATGATGTTCATCAAGTGCTTCGCACACAAAAAAAGAGTTCTTCTTTTCTATTCAATTTTTAGAATTGTGCTTATGTAAACAGTTAATTACTTCTTTAATTGTGCTTAACATTGTCCCACCTGCGGCTCAATTTTCTCAATATCAACACTGTTTCCTTAACTTCTGACAGGTTCTCTAAAACTTGAAATCACACTTTAAAAACTAAAGGATCATTGTTCACCGTGGAATTTCCAACCAACTTTGCTGCATTATTATTTTCTCACAGCTAATAGGTTGTAGTGCGAGAGAAAGGTCACACATTTCTGGAGTGAAAGAGAAGTTGAATGTTTTGTTGACTAGTGAAGCTTCAGTCTCACTACAACCCCTTCATTCCTTCAGTGAGTGAGGGTCAGGTTTCATTCCTTTCTCTCTCCTCCTTCTTTTTCATCCTAAAGATTTTCAGCCTTCAAACACAGAACAGCGTACAGAGAAGCTGCTGCCAAGAGAATGCTTTGAAGCCCGAAAACTTCTAGGAGTTTCCAGTGACAAGGTTTAACTCTAATGTGAACCAGAGACAGTTTCAGTAGATTTTTTTCCCCCCTGTCTCTTCACCCTGCTGGTTAGTGTCAGCTACAACTACTGACGGAAGCCTCTGTTTGAATGACAGTGTGATAACAGAACAGAGGATGCCTCGTCTGTGTGTTCTGCTGGTTGTACTGCTGTTGTGGAGTAGCAGCCTTGTGCAGTGTGCAAAAAGAACTGGAAAGAACAGAAATCAATCCAGAGCAAGACAGGATTCTACGGACCCTCAGGAAAACACCAGGAAAAATGAAGCCAGAGAGAGTTACTCTGGCATTGCAACAGAACCAGACTTTCTGGCAGATTTTGCTGGAAAAAAGCGTCTTTGGGTCATCACTGCCTCATCTTACAATGACAACTACTTGCGTATGATGGAGAAGCAGATTGAGGACATGAAGTCTGAGGGTCTGAACTGTCGTTTAGCTGAGAGGGACACCCTTATTGTCACTATTATCCAAAATGCCATGATGGAAGGTAAAATCCAGCACAGCAACATCCGGGGAGAGGCTACCGTGGAAACCATGGATACAGACATGGTGACCAAACTCCTTCATTACCTGGAACTAGAGGACCAGACATTTTCCATGCTGATCCTGAAGAAAAACTTAAGGGTAAGTGAACGATTCCCTTACCCGGTACGTGTGGAGGCTATCCTGGAAACTATTGACCAGCTCCCTCTGCGTAAGCTGGAAAAGGTCACGAGGAAAGGGTCACCAGAGAAGTGCAAGTTCACAAAGAAGAGATTAGTAGTCAGAAAACCAGGCCCTGTTACGAAAAAAAGTTTCAGTTCCCAGAGACGGGGAAACACTACCTACACTTTTCAGCCACAAAGAAAACCCCTGGACAAAAAGGTAGCCCTGAGAAACAAAGTGCAGGATATCCTCAATGGACGCTCCAGATTTGTTATCCGAAAAACACCAACACATGGATCCAAGACATCTTCCTCAGAAAGGACACGGCTTCTTGTAACTGGAGGGGAAGAGCAGCAGCAGAGCGGTGGAGCCACAGACAGGGATGAAGACAAAGTGTCAATAAAAGAAGGGAGTAACCAAGATTCCGTAACCACGGCGGAAAAAAAGAGGGACGGTGTCAACGCAAGTGTGAATAAAACTGATCGTGAACACAGGGGGGAGCAGGATCGTTCCACATCTGAAAGTAAAGGCAAAGGAAAGAAGGATGGAAAGAAGAAAGGGAAGGGGAGAAAAGGAAAGAAAAAGTCACAACGAGAAGCAAATGATAAAGAGAGAAGGGAACTCAAAGACTTCTTAGAAAAATTCAAAGGAAAACGAAGACTTCTCGTGAGTGTACACCTTGAGTATTTTAAAACAATTCTCATTCAGCGCATCACTTTATCTGTAAACATCCTCAATTCTCGACGTATTGATTGTTTACCTCGCAGGTAATGTTCTCCCCAAGTGATAGCACAAGTCAATATGTTCAGCAAAAGGAAGATATTGAACAGCGTCACTGCGACTTTGCTCTGAGGAAGGTTTCTGTCCTGTCCATCCTGGGCGCAGAGCATAGCTCTTCACTACAACTGCAACACTATCAACTAGGTACCACAACAGTCTGCTCATTAAATATATTGTGTTGTTTGATAGGATATACTTGTGTAAACGTATAGTAGCTGTTCCTTACATACACTGTTTTAGCTGAGCTGTCAGGGTCCCTGGTTATGATAGATTTGATTTCAATTTTGCTTTGGATAAACTTCCTAAAAGTCTTGAACCTTTTTTTTGTCAGATACAGAGCCCACGTTTGATTCACTTCCAGACATGTTCACCAACTCAGATTTGGTCGACCAAATACGCAAAGAATATGGGGCAGGAACTAGGGACCTCTCCATGGTGGTGACAGACTATGACCTGAAACCCACTGTAAGTGGCACCATTAAGTTCACATGGACTTGTCTTTATGTTATTTTCCACAAGAGACATATATAAACGATAATCTGGATGATTTGCCCCTTGCTGATTTTTGCTAGAACAAGGCCATGTCAAACGAGGTCATGTATCATTACAAACCAATCCATTGTCATTTCAATTTTCAGAGAGTGTTCCACTTGCCAGCAACTCCCTCAGTTTTAATAAATTACATTGACAGTTTTCCATCACGGAGGTCTGAAAAAGATCAGGAGAAGAAAGCTCCTCAGGCTTGCTCACATCCTGAGCCTCAAAGTGGAGGTGAAAACTCATTGCTGAGGTAACTCTAAAGGACAGGAACACTGCTGAGTTTGTTAATACGCTGCCTCTTGATCTCCGAACTTAAGTGTAAGGATCAATGTATATCCTTTTTAATGTATTCCAATCTCAATAGGTTTATGTCAAAACGGAGACTTTTGATCATCTCCACACCATCCGAGGATGACTACCTCTTCCAGCAGCAGCTTCAGGCACTGAAAGGACAGAAGTGTCCCATGGGTAAGAAATATTTCTTTAATGTTTTAAATCACCACAAGGTCATTAAACATCTCACAATGTCAATTAAAATGATACATTTCTTGTTTTGAGTGCAGGTATTCGCCATTTTGCCATGCTGAAATTGGTGGGTGCTGGACCAACAGCTTCAGGCTCTGTAGAGCTGTTTCCATTAAATGGTTAGTACTAAATATGACTCACAGCTGATCAAAGGATCTCATGAATGAAAAAACGTCATTATATTGTGCTTGTCAGACTACCACTATCAATCCATGTAGACTAGTTGCATGACCACTGCAGAGTAATGAACCTTAAATTTCCATTGGTCTGGAGGTCCACATTCAGGTGGGCTTTAAGTCTGAAGACTACACACTGATGAATAACCATGGAAATGTCTGTGTTTATTCCACCTCATGCATGAAATGATATAACATGGAGAAATCTTCAGACCACCTAACCTAAGCAAATGTAATACGTTCTCCTTTGTTTCACACGTTAGCATGTCATTTTCTGAGCGCAAACTTGCTATATTCATACGCTTTTCTCTTTCTATGCAGGGAAAAGTCAAACAGAGAAGGAACCTCTGTCACAGGAAGTGGTGAAAGGACTGAGCGATCAGCTGAAAATAAACAGGGACTTCTTCAGTATGCTGGTAGTAGGCAAGGATGGGGATGTTAAGGCCTGGTTCCCGTCACCAATGTGGTCACTGTCAAACATTTATGAACTGGTTGACTCAATGGAGTTACGTCAGCAAGAGGAGAAGTTACAGAGAACGCTGGGCATTGGCTGCCTGGACGAAGGTGCAGACACTTACCATGGCTATCAAGATGAGACAGACGAGAGCTATCTTTATCGTCGGTCCGAAGACTAAAAGTAATTTTGAAAATGAAGCAAAACATTTTCAGAGACGTTCGGATGTGTCATTATGGAAGACATAAAGCAATGGAAATGTGCTTGCTCCATCACTTACAATTTCCAGTGTATTGTGGAAATGCATCTGCTTACTCTTCATTTAACTGACTGTCCTGAAATAATGTTTAAAAAAAAACATATGATCATTTTATGTCCATTATTATTAAAGGGGCCTTGATTTTGAGTAACAGGATAATTTATGGTTACATTTTAACCAAACTAGAAATGTAACTGAAAGTTGTACGAATGGTCGTGTGACACTGATTTTGGTTGACAGTAATACTGGAAAAAGATAGTGTGAGAGAACAAGTTCATTTCCGAAAGCAAACATGTTTTTCATGCTGCCTTTCAAAGGTACAAATGATTTATTTGCAGTACACTCTTTTGAATGTGCCAGAATTAAAGAGTCTATGACATTTACTTCACTGACGTTGTATTAAAGGCTATTTTCTGTATTTATGGACTCCACATCTGTTTTTTTTTCTTTTTAACAAGTCAATACGGTTTGAACAGTTAAATTTGTAACAGTGCAGCCACGACACTGCAGCAAAATACATCTACTGGAGACTGTTCCTCTTTTAAGGAATAATATTTACTGCTTTCTGCGCTGGTCTTTCATTACTGTAGTTTGTAGGCACCTGTGGTACTCTGTTCCTTTTAAAACCATGGTCAGTAATAGCATTTGTCTCTACAGGGAATTGAAACAAAAAGCAGTGTCTTAAAATATTTTATACCCTGCTTGCACCTACTGTCTGCTCCTTTTCCTATAAGTAATTTGTTTGTAGATTTGACTGAGTGGTTATTATAAGGTGTATATTGTAGCAGTAAAGTGGTTCATCCAGGTATAATGACTATATCGTTATAAATTAAAGGTAAGTTAGCCCACTTTTAAAAGTGTTATTTAAGTTTTTTCCGATCTTACTCTCAGAATTTTGAACCGAAGCATGAAATTCATGCTGGTTTGAGTGTGTCGATTAAATTAACTGAGAGAGAAGAATACTGAAAAATGCGGAGAAAGCACTAGCTTTGACCTGGATTTTGTTTAGGAAAATGTTGGGGCCAGATCCGAAAATGTGAAGAACATGTGTGAAGATCAAACAGGCTCCCAACAGCTAACACATGGCAATATTAAAGCAAAACAAAAGGATGGGGCTCAAGGAAACAGACCACTGTTTTCATGTCCAGAATTTGAAAGAGAGCACAGCTAAAAAAGACTAGGGGCCAGCAGCTCTTCCAAGGAAAGGATTTTGTTGATCTTAGGTTTTCAGGAAATCTCTGTGCCGTTCTAATTAAAATGTTACCTAACTTTATGACAAAAATGGACAAAAAGCAAGAAAGACAGAGAAAAGGAGTGAGAGAGAGCAAGAGAGCAAGAGAAAGAGAGAGAGAGAAAGATGGAGAGAGATTTCTAGATATAGAACAGTGTTAACAGTGTTAAAAACATTCTCACAGTAATATTCTTTTAGACTCTTATGGTGTGAGTAATTTCCACACCGTTGCCCTGTAAGAATTACGGAATAGAATGATCTCCTACTCCTTTTTATGACACTGGTGTCTCATTGTAGGCAGAAAGGGAGTGCTTTCCATTTTTCATGACAGAATCATTCATGATCCTACAGATCCTTAAGTGCGCTCTCTGTTATAAACCACTCTGCTCAAGTCATATCAAGTATTTTTAAGAATCTCAAGTAGAGACTTGGAAAAGCATTGTAGAGCAGACGTATAGTTAGTCCTTTAGGTTATCTGGGGAACTGCAACAATTGGTAACTGTTTATGATGGGATTATGCTGAGGTCGGTTTGCATTTACAGACACAGTTTACAGCGTCGTTGTCACCTTTTTCTCTCTGCGTTGCTTGTCTTCCGCCTGACGGTTCACGTGTAGTATATTATGTTTGCTCAGGAGGTGTGAATATTGTAATGCGACAGTGAAGCGTTAGGTAACAGCTTACTCTTGCGCTGACTGTTGGTCTGTCCGTATGGAAAGAGCAGAAGAACAGAATGGAATAGGCAAATGGTGAGATGGAGCAAGTGATAGGGTTTCCTGTGACTCTACCACAGCCCATCAACAGAGAGGGGAAGTAACAGTCAAACAACATTAAGCTTTCAAGCACACGACTCACCCACACACATTCAGATCTAAGGACATTAGCTCATGCACAGACTTGGGATACCCTGTTGACCACTACCATCATGGTGAGTAATATGTCTTGAGCAGAAGACCTGATAGTAAGAAACATCTAGTTTTGTAGGAAGGAGTAAAATGAACCTGTGAAAGCATGTGTTAAAAGACTGCAATTTTACTTGACATGAATCCGGTGTATTTCAAGACGTGATGACAGGTAATCGGTGACTCAGGCAAGGACAGCTGTTGGACTTAACTTTGTGTTCTGAAATGCGTATTCCCTAAGTGAAACAGCGGTTGAAACAAGTTTATGAGCCCTGAGGTATGACTGGCATGTGGTCTTCTAGATTATTCACAAGGGTTTCCATGCTAAATGTCAGTTGATTGAACCCTCTAGAGAAGTTGTCACGACAGAGATATGTCTGAGTTTGATTCATTGGTGAATACTACATAGCCCTTTCTGGCAAATTTTGAAAGTTCAATTTTTTTTAAATGAAATTCTTTAGGTTTAACAAGTCGACAAGTCAAAACTGGTTTCTTAGAGAAGTGTTTGGGGGATTTTTTGCAGCTACTTTGCAAAACTGGATTGTGTCAAAGTACATTGCACAAGACAGTTTTGGAGGGTGACAGTTTTTGCTTCATGAAGTAAATTTAGTTCCTCTTTGTTTTAAGCAAGATTGTTAGTGTCTGTCTTTTCAGATCTACACAAGTTATATTTGGAAATCACCCACAGAGAAAAAGATCCCTACATTTAGTGTCATCTGGTTGGCTTATCATTACTTCACAGTTACAGCCACACTCCTGGAATCCACAATTAAAAACCCAGAATCATGTAGACGTTTCAAATTTCTCTTTTGTTTTTTTTTTATATTCCTTTTTCATGTCAACCTTGGCCATATAACTTCTCACAAACATGAGCAGATGCCTCTAAAATGAACCTGGGGTGGGCCTGTAACATGTTTCCCAATGAGCTTCAGTACTTATCAAACATTATGCAGCTGCAGTGGCTCGCAATGCAAGGGTCGGGGGTTCGAGCAAAGGCATGCAGTCAAGTAAAGTGCTACACTGCCACATCCAAAATCCCTGCATGGGGCACCACCTTAGCCCCTACACAAAAAGGGGAGCCCCTGCCATAAAACAGGAACAACAACAACTTATCAGATATAATGGAGTTATAGGCCTGTCCCGACGCAGCAGTAATCCTGTCTGGATTTTTTTAAGCATACCCCATCATAGGTTGCTTTCGGCTGGGACAATCTGATTATCCTCCCGGGCCGACGCTTTTGGTTGTGCATTTAAAAACAGAATAGTTTGGTTGTTACAAATTATTTGTTAAATTATTTCATGTTTGACAGACATGTTTAACAAAGACTTGTATTTTAAATGTAACGCATACCTGAACAAAGTTACACCTGTCATAAATGGAACCATAAACGTTTTGTGAGCAATATTTGCATGTCATTATGACCTTACGGAGCGCTTGCAGTCATGGGGGAAAAAAAAAAAAAACTTGTAACTGTAAATTACACAGCCACAGAGTCTTGAAATTATCTTGACATCCGTAGCATTCATGTTTTGTGCGTAACACTCATTTTACATAAATAATACAGTATTTCAAAATACAGATAATACAGATATTTCAAAAGTCAGTGGCTGGCACATTGATTCATATTGTTTAGACTGTTTGATGCATGCTATGCTATGCTATGATGCTATGCTATGACGGAACATGATGTGGGTTGCTGTCTTATCTTCCAAAAACCAGTCATCCAAATTGGTGTTTGGAAATTTAAAACTGATTCTCTGCAGATTAAAAGAAGAAAATGCATCTCATTACACTAAACACAACACTGCACACCACTGACTGAACAACACCAAGCATGTAGTGCCACTTATGCAGTAAGCGATTTGCAGGGGGGTGAGGGGGCCATCCCCCTATAGAGTAGTGTCAGTGACCATTGGGCCATCCCTCCATGTTGACCATTGGGCCATCCCCCGTTAAAAAAATATCAAATCACCTACTGATGTTATGTTAGGTTGACCAGTTTATTTGACATAGCATGACGCAAACAGTTTCTCCTTTTTTGCTGTAGCCTTCATGTAGAGTTTGTTCCTCACTATAAAGCCGGTGACACGAGAATGCCTCTGCTCTCCTTATCAGCACTTCCTGGAGATAAGTTCTCTCCCAGTTCAAACGCCTCTCATTACCATGGGTGTGTCACACAAGTAATCACACACCTGTCCAACTTAAAATTTGTCAAACATTACCCTTTATAACTATCATAGCTTTTACTGACATAGATGAGACATGAAAGTTGTGAAGTATTTGTGAGACATTACAAACAAACATTTCTATCCATGGCATAGTTCTTATGAGCAGATGTATAAACAGTTCTGTCTCCCAGAGTAAAATTTGCATCACGACAGAGGAAATGTTAGTGAAAACCAAATGATATTCTGGATGCTACAACAAAAATTCAAGCGATGAAATTCAAGTGTTCAGTCAAAGACAGTCCAATGAAATATGAACTTCTTCCAATTTTAAATCCAAATTCACAAATTCAAAAAGATCTTTAAAAAAGCTGATTCCGTTTTTTGTTTTTTTTTTTGGTTTTGGGATAGTACCTTTCCTTGTTCCGCTATCTCAGTATTAACAAGGCTGAACTTCCTCCTTGCTTTGTTCAACAGTCCTTTTACCTTGTTCCTGTGTGATCACACATTTAGACTTTAGAAGTTGTGAACTCAACAGCCAGGTGCTATTGCAGGGGAACAAAATTAATATTTGACTCAGTCATGAGGGCTCCAAGGTAGAGGTAATCTCTCTCTTTTTTTTTTTAAAGCAATCATGCAAATTTAAGAATTGATTTTTGCTGCTTGTAAATTTGATGGGAAAACAATTTAAGAGTTAATGGCTTTATAAGAAATGGTGGTGAGTAATGAGTTAGTTCACAATGTGCAGCTTTATCTGCCCTTTAAAACCAAGGAGGCAAAGTGTTACTGGCACATCGAAGATTGTGGTCTATTGTGTGAAAAGTAACACCTCAAAGTGTGGCACGATTTCGCCTTAATTAGTTGTCTAACCACTGGCAGGTGGAGAGTTTGATGGAAAAACAAAACTAAACGAAAAATTTTAAATCATGATTTTAAATTTAAAAAAAAAAAGGTTGAAGAAAAAGAAAGAAGCGGGGTAAATAATAAAAATAAATACGCAGTCTAACGCACTCTAAAATTAAACACGCAGTCACAGCTCACAGCACCTCTGAGTTTCTCTATGTCGTGTATTTTTGTTTTTTTTTTAGGACAGCAAAGCGGATGTGAAAGCCATAATGGCTCGATTCAATGCTGGAGGCAGCTCAGTAGATGTTGGTTCTGGTGGCCGTCCAAAACCAGCTGTCCACCCCACTTTGTCTTCAGGACCCCCCATTCAGGCAAAGAAGCCAGTTCTAGAGACCAGTCTCTCAGGTAGCGCAGCTACCAGCGTGACCACACCCAAATCGCCCTTTATGAAGAGTACTGTCTCCTCACCAGAAGTCAGAGAATTCTCAAAGCCCAAAGCGATCTTGAGCAAGTTTGAGAATGCGCAGGAGGATAGCAAACCCCCACTCAATAAACATTTACCCATCAAACCAAAGCTTTCCGACGCATCCAAGGACTCAGAATCAAAAGGCCCGTTCCCAAAAACACCACTACAGAAACCTTCCCTCAGCTCAACTCTATCAGACTCCAAAGCTATACCTCCCAAGCCACCTTCTGTTGGGACCAAACCTCCCTGGGTCAAAGACACGCCCAAATCAGAAGACAACGCGACTAGCTCAACACCAGCCCCCCCAAAATTTCCATGTCCTCCCAAACCCAAGAGTTCTCTATCCATAATGAGGCACAAGCCTCCTGAGGAGAACAGCGCGGGAGACTCTGCTGTCAAACCGCCCTCAGGCTCCAATCTGAAATCCTCGGTCGTCCGCAACGCGCAGGCTGTCTTCAACAAAGAAAAGGGTGAAACACAAGATGATAACAGAGCAAAGGAAGGCATTAAACCCCCAAGCTCTAATGATTCTTCAGCCCCGAAACCTCAAACACCCCAGAAACCAAATTATCTAAAAAAGAACGCTGGGTCCACAACACAGGCAAATGAGGATCCTTCTGCCCCAAAAAGAAACCAGTTACCTAATATTTTTGCCCTGGGTAGTCCCCCAGCTAAACCAAACAGACCTCCTAAAGTAGACCTAGAGAAGTTCAAAAAAGGACTCGAGTCAGGAGACGATGGTGAGTACTGTCTGTCTGGTTTTTACACTTTAACTGATATCAGTTGAGAGTATCACAGGAAGTCACCTCTGCCTTCACTTAGGACAGAGAACAAAAGAGCCTGCCTGTAAAAGAGACAGAATCACCTCATGTTCATCAACAGTAGTCATTTTTCTATACAACTCTTTGTATGCACTGAATATATGATCAGATTATGTGAAAGAATGATCTAAAAAAACAATGGTTTTTTGATGAGTACATGAAAATTCCTCCAGAAAGCAGGAAATCCCCTCTAGTCACCATCAAGACATAAACATGTAGAGTAAACATCTTATGGCTTCATAAATAAGGCAACTGGTGCTTGAAAACGAAAGTAGCGGTGGTGGTTTTTGAGGTTTCCGCACTGGTCTTAGAAAACGGCGGACTGCAAGTGTGGATGTGTGTGCGTGAGAGTGAGTGCCTCTGTGAGAGCATACATGTTTTTAAGTGTGTGTGGTTCAGGGCGGTATTTCTGAGTTTCAATAGCAGCTTAAGTTTAAACAAAGATGGATTCACGAGAAAAGCAAAACCACTTCCAATTTCTAGATCAAGTGAGTAGTGGTCATCATCGTCATCGGATGCATACAAACCGTGCGCAAGACACATCTCTTAACATCATCTAGATGTAGTCAGCTTTTGCCATGTGACTTGCCGTGTGTGTGTGTGTGTGTGTGTGTGTGTGTGTGTGTGTCTGTGTGTGTGTGTGTGTGTGTGTGTGTGTGTGTGTGTGTGTGTGCGTGTGTGTGTGTGTGTGTGTGTGTGTAAAAATAGCTTACTCTTTGTAGACACCTGATTCTCTTTGTCCATTTACAAGCACACAGCACTTAGATTTTTTTTTAACACAGAAATATTTGGTTCTAAACACCTGCAGCATAACTTATCTGACTTACTGAACCAACAGTACAAACATATTTCATGCCGTTTTACTGCTTGTTTTAATGTGTGTTGCTGTTTGAGACACTTGCAAGAACAGGCAGGCGTAACACAAAGTCATGCAATCATTGCCAGTGTACATTACACTGGATGTCCAATTACAATGGTTAGTACCATTTATCTGATATATAGCATCCATCACGATAGCTGACATGAAAGAGGAAATTATGACTTCCTCTATTCATGTAGTTCCCAGCTTAGGTCTTCATAACAAGAAAAAGGAGAAGCTCTGTTTAAAATGGGAACAAAACCTGGCGAAAGGTTTCATTTTCAGTGTTTTACATGAATATTATAAAAAAAAAGTGGGACTTTAGGTCACCATTTGAAAATCTGGATGTTCCATCTATGCTTATTTCAGTGGTGCAGTTTCACTGTCAGTTTCTTTACTGTGATGACTTGAATAAAACACATCGTCGTAATTTTGTACTCAGTGCTGAGAGCAGAAGGAACCTAAAGCGTCTTCTTCGGCACAGTCACAAAAACGTTATGCGGTGTGGTTTGTAACAGAATAGGCAAGGATCACAAAAACGATAATGAGAATAAAAACTTCCTCTTGCAGGTCCTGTCATTACGAAAGGCAACCCCTCTCTCCCACTTGCCTCACACCCCAGCAACGCAGCACCGGCACTACCCTCTCACCCTGGACCCCCCAACCTCCCCCCGAGTCTGCCCCCCCGGCATCCAGGACCCATGTGAGTCATCCCTCCTTCCCTACCATTTCACAGCTTTACAACAATACATTCACCCTATTAAACATACCATGTGTGGTTACATAAAAACGCCGCTCAGCTTATCTGACGACATTTTCCTTCTCTGCAGGACGCAGTCGGACCCAAATGAAAACTACGATGATGTTGGCATCATGAACAAATCAACACCACTCCCAATCGGAGGTATTTTAAAGATCCTGTGAAGTTTCCCTTGAAAAGAAGTTTCATTTTGATTACTGTCTTCATGACACCACAATGAATATATTTTTGGCCACGCTGACATAAAAGAAATACATTTTACAGTTTTTTTTGTTTGTTTGTTTGTTTGTTTGTTTATGTGTTTGTTTGTTTGTTTTCTTTTGATTACACGGTTTATTTCTATGACGTTAACCTATTTGATCACACTCTTGCAGGTCATCCTAGCCAAAGACATGAGGTAAGATATTTGTAAGATAATTGAATTTAAAAAAAGGTAATGTTCAAAGCTAGTGTGCAAAAAATAACAAAAATAGAGTCTTATGGCTAGGGAGTCACATATTTTTATTTCAGAACAGAGGCTGTAGCACGTAAGATGTACCATGAATATTGTATGAATACTTACTGACTTGTGCTTTATATCATTTGATCTCTTATTGGTACAGGACAATGAAAGTGATGGGGAGATGTATGAAGATCTAGAAGACAGATGGTAAGCAGTTGTTTCATGAGCCCTTCTTGAAGCCTTTTCAACACAATGGTGTAGTATGACGTAATACAGGGATTACCTATGGTGAGACTAGCTCACTTCAGCTTCCCTTTCTTTAGTGTCTGTAACAGCTTGTTATGACTCGCTGACCGCTGAAATTGAGCACATAGCACACTGTCATAAATGTGCCGTTCCTACCAATGGAGTGTCATTTGTACCCATGCCAGGTTGGCAGCAGAATCAAAGGAACAAGACAAGAAACTGGACAAGGGAGACAAGAAACGACTTGAACAAGAAAAGAAAGACCAAAAAGAACGTGAGAGAAAAGAACAAGAGGCCAGGAAGAAATTCAAGGTAAGTTTTGAGAGAGGTTTGTTTGAGGCATTATTATTATTATTATTATTATTATTATTATTGTTTATTGTTATTATTATTTTTATCATTATTACTACTACTATTACTACTACTATTATTACTAAATAAATACATAAAAATAAATTAAATAAATAATAAATTAATAAATACAATTTCCAATCTCAAACTGCTTTTTTTCTATCAGATTTCTGGACCGATACAGGTCATCCATAAGGTAAAAGCCAAGGTGGATTGTAAAGGAGGCAAGAATGACCTTAGTGCAAAACAGGGTGAAACCATTGAAATCCTGCGTATCTCTGACAATCCAGAAGGTCGCTGGCTAGGGAGATCACCAGATGGATCTTGTAAGTGATTATTAGAAACACTTATTGCCATTTGCAAAAATCTATTTAAATTGTGATCACACTCAGGTTTAAGCCAAAGTTCACAACAATACAAAATAATATAAATACAAATTAGAATCTTTCCCACTGTATCTATGTGTCCTTGCATCCTAGACTGTGTGTTGTCTGTTTCAGATGGTTATGTAAAGACTGATTCGGTGCAAATTGACTTTGAAAAGTTGAAGAACCTCCCAGGCCAAATGGATGATCTTGATGTATACGATGATGTGGCACCTCAGGATGACTTTAAAAGGTACCCTGTTTCGGTCATTTCTCTTTACCATTTTCATTTCTGACAAAAAAAAACATATGAGTCATACATTGAGGCATCAACTGAAAAAAAATGAAACCAAGTTAATGCTTTGTGAATACAGACTGATTGCATCATTAAAATATGAAGTTTACTCATACACTTGTCATTTTATTTCAGGGGTCCAGCTGGTAAGTTTCACTTCAGTTTTGTTTGTATTCCTTTCTTGTGAATAAAAGAAGAAACCACACAAATTTAAGATAAATACATTCATGTCCTACTGAAATTTGTTTTAGAGTTGTGATAATACTGCCCTCTGTCTTGGGTCCTCCCTAGTTATTCTACCTCCACCACTAGAGGGCGATGGGGATATTTATGACGATCTGGATGATCCAAGCCTAATGATCAGGTAAGAATTTAAGTGTTATACGAAAGTGAGAGAGAGAGAGAGAGAGAGAGAGAGAGAGAGAAAGAAAAAGAAAAAGAAAAAGAAAAAGAAAAAGAGAAAGAGAAAGAGAGACAGAGAGAGAGAGAGAGAGAGAGAGAGAGAGAGAGAGAGAGAGAGCAAGAGAGAGAGTTATTTGACTGTGTAAGTGTGAGACTCCTCACTCACTCATTCTAAACTGTTTTGAAACTTTAGCAGCTCGGATTCCAAGCCTCTATCCAAATCTCGCGGCATCCTTCGGATACTTAAAGGCTGGGATGACTGGAGAAAAAGCCCAGTGAATGAGTAATTTCCAAATTAGCAACTTAGATAAAACTGCAGTGCTTTCATGAATTCATTACCCTTTTTCACTCGCCCTGAAATCACCGCTCCGAAATCAGCATTTAATTCTCTGCTCCCTTTTAATAAAACAACAATTATCTACTGCTCCATATTAATTCATTTCAAAACTGATTCAGCTTTACTGATCATTAGCACTAGCATTTTTTTCCCGTACAGTTAGATGCTTGTTTCTGTGTGGTATTGATGTCACATGCATTTGAATCCAAATAACAATCAAAAATACAAAGTAACCAAGCTCTGGATAATTTCGCCATTTGGACAAAAAAAAAAGAAAAAGATTAACAAATCTAATTGAATATTTAATTTTATTTTACAGAGTACCTCCTCCTCCTCAGTTTACTCCAGAAGGAAATGCTGGTAACTTTCATTTACTGTTCTCAGAATTTCATCCTAAATATTTTCTGTGTTAGTCATGCTGTGAATGAAGCTACAACTTTATAGTTAAAATAATTTACATTATGAAATTGCAAAATACGATGGAAATGTAATCTTTACTGTAGACTGAAGGATAAATTTGATGGGTCTCTCATTTGTTAACTGATCTTCCATCACAGACAAATCCGCAGCACTTATTGATGAGGATATTTATGATGATGTTGAATCTCAAGGCTTTCCCCCACCACCTCCTTTAAGCAGGTACACTGACATGGCTTCACATATTAATTACCATCAAACTGTAGACTATTACAAATTAATCACTGTGGACATATTTTACCTTAAAAAACTACTTATTTCACACCATTTGTAAGGTTTATATACATATATATACATATACATACACATATATACACACACACACACACACATATATATATATATTTTTTGCATTGAGTTGCAATCTGCATGTTTGGCCAAATGTGTCACCGTAATTAGCTGTGCTGAAAAAATGCATTGTATACACAGAAGTACTGTAAGTTTAATAAGAAATTAGTATGAATTATCATGGGAGTATGGAATTTCAGATACAGTTGTGGTTACAGTCTCCCCTTGTCATGTTGCTGAGATGTTTACATGCCTTTTCTCTTATTTGACCACTCAAGTCTTGAATTTATATATTCATAAACGAAAATCTGTGAACTAAAATCCCATTAATCTATACACACACACACATAGACACGTGTGTGTGTGTGTGAGTGTGTGTACATGTGTGTGGGTGTATGTGTGTAAATATATGTACAGTATGTATATATATTTATGTATATAGTATATAAAAATATTCTAATGAACTAAAATCCCATTTAACAACATATATGTATATATACATATACATTTTTCCAGCCTCCCACAACTTAAAACAAAGCCAAAAGCTGAGGATGCCAAAAAGCAGAAAAAATTTGAGAAAGAGGAAAAGGAATTTAGAAAGAAGTTTAAGGTCAGTTTTTTCCCCAATTATCAGAGTTTTCACTCATGGATTTTTATATGATATTCTGCCATGACAAAGAAAAAAATCTGTGATGTTCTACGTACTTAAATAAAATATTAAACTTGACCCTTTAACACAGTTTGATGGAGACATACAGGTCCTCTATCAAGCGACAGTTGTCTCCACCTTAAACAATAAAAAGTGGGGTCCTAAGGAACTGCCCCTGAAACCAGGGGAGAACTTGGATGTCATCAGTAAAGCAGAACCTAACAAACTCATCTGCAGGAATGATGAGGGCAAGTGTAAGTATCATGATCATAAAACTGAATTGTGAAACCTAAAAGCAAATTAGGAAAAGCTAAGGCTGTTTTTTTTTCTCTTTTTTTCAGTTGGATATGTCTCAGTTAACAACATTCAAACAGAGTAAGTCCTGTCAAAAGGCTTCAAACAAATGCTCTTTGTGATTGATTATGCAAGATAAATGTGAACTGATGCCAGTCAGAATCTCATCTGTTATAACAATTGTTTTTCTGCACAGAGACGGCGAAATCTATGATGACATTGGTGATGGTATGGTATTACATTTTTTAACATTATAAGGACAGGTTATGTTATAAGATATTACATTTTTTTTAATATTATGAGGACAGGTTAATACTGCTACTACTGCTGTTACTTCTGCTACTACAACAACTACTACTTCTACTAATAGTACTACTACTATTACTACCACTACTACTACTGTTAATAATTATAATAATAATAACCTATGCTGGAGCTGAGGCATGTCATTTGTATGAACTTTTTGTCATCTCTTTAGGTTTATTTAAGTTTTTCAGTTCTATTGTTCATTATGGAATAATTCATTCATGTCTTTGATTACTTTGTAATATGTTGTTGCAGATTGCATCTATGACAATGACTGAGGAGTTGTAACCAGCAGTCTTCCAATGTCACTGTATTTCTTCTGGTTTGTTTGGGTTTTTTTTTTCTTTTATTATCATTGATGGTTCATGTTGAGCTTATTTATTTTGTGTATTAATGGGTGTGTGGAGTGTTGTGATGATTTTTATACAGAACAAACTAACGTGATGTCAAACTCAGATATTATCTAATATTTCCCCACCCCTGGCTGTCATCTATGTATATTAAACATTAAGTTTGTTTATCTGTGTTATTCAATAGTTACTACAATGACTGTGAGCTGCAAATTTGACACACATCTATAGCACAGGCATCTCAGTAGCACTAGGATCATTGTAAACCACTTGGACTGATGACAAAACGTGCTACCAATATATGGCACATATGTAAGTCATACAATACAATGTCTTAACAATTTATTTCTTAACACGGAATGAATTATTTTTTGCTCCTCACTCATCGTGAATGGAATAGATTAATATGTTTTGCAACACACACACACAAGCCAATTTTTATAGCATCTGTACAAGTTTATACAATGCACCTCTATGTTATTTTGCAAGAGGCAGTGTTTTTCTTTCTCACTCTCTTGCTCTCTCTCTCCCTCCTTTCATTGTACTCTTAACAAAACCAGCAAAGCATTCTGTATATTACTGATATAAAATAAATATTCCCTCAAAACAAATTGAACGGCTATTCTTTCGTGCTAAACTTTTTTTTCACAGTTTGGTTTCTTGATGTCGTTATGTCTGAGTGCTGTGTCACAAGAGGTACGAACACAGGCTAAACTATTCAAAATGCTCAACACCCCCCTCCCGTTTTGGAGCTAGGAGACGGGTGTATTATCGCGATAGCCCGCGATGTTTCCGGTGTTGTGTTGTGTCTGTGGAAAGATGGCGGTCAGCATCCGAGGCCGTCCTCTCCGAAGTATACGGATGCGAGGTAAGATTAATCAGTATTTACCCGATCGAGAGACTATTTCGTTAAGAAATGAAGATACTGCCTTTGTCAGCTGCCGCTGGTGCAAGTGTTTTTGCTCATAGTGCATCACTGTCATTGCATTGTCAGGTCGGAATGACAGCGGGGAGGAAAACGTACCGCTGGATCTCACAAGAGGTAAGTCAGACAGGAGAGTGGAGCGAGGGGCGATATCTACATGGCCAGCTTGTATATGGAGAAAGGATGCTCTTCAGTTTTAAAAGACTCGGCTCTTTTTTTTTTTTGAAGAGAACTGCATGTTATAATCATTAAGAACTCGTCGTACTACAACAGTTCAGTAACCTTCTGATTTGTCGATGTGCTTCATAATTCCCTGTGTTGTGATATTGGAAACCAAGCATGGAAGTCATCTCCAGCACAACAGCATTTTTCAGTAGCTTGGTCAGTCTGTAAACACGGAATATGCAAATGCAAGCAGTTGCTAGCAAGCAAGTTGTACAGATCTTTAAGTTCAGGGCAATCACTGAAAGCACTGCATGAATGCACTCGCCCGTCCCCCTCATCTGTGTGCTCCGTAGTCAGTGTCATCTCTCAAAGACCAACTAGTTGGGTAACCAAACAAGGATGTTGATGTTTCTCCACCCAGCGAGCTGGCTAGTTAACTGCTAGCTACCGCATTGGTTGTTATTTTCCGAGCCAGGAGCTAGGGTTGCTAGTTAGAGAACCTACAAATGTTAGCCGTACCACGTTGCTGTTTAAACCGAGGTCGTCCATGATTTCACACTTAGTGCATCTTTTTCCTCTGGTGTTCTCGTAAGGACTGCCTGAACATGCAGTTGAAAATTATTTTCTGGCTAGCATCCGTAGGGTCTAGAGGGGTTTAACGGCTAGTCAGATAAGGTTAGCTACTTTGCATTAGCACTAGTACAAACTAACCCGTTATGCTTAATTATTGTGGAAAATGCATACTAGTTGAAAACAAACCTAGTGAGCAGTAGTATAAGATGTTTTCGCCAATCTCACAGGTCATTCAGGATGTCGGAATGGGGCCCGCACTACCGTGTTTTGAAGTGTTGTCGTAAACACATTCATGGCAAATCCAGGGGATGGACTGTCTAACAACATTAACTAAGGGTCGCCCTCGGGTCTATAACAGAACATTGATTTAAATCAGTTTAAACTGATCAGAGTGGAAATTTACTTTAAACATTTTTTCAGTTATTTTTCATTATAATTTTCATCTCTTTTTTGCACAAAGTGCACACTATCTTCATTGGGACACCGTGTACACATATCAGACTAGAATGTGGAATTCCAGAGAAGTTTTGTCAACATAGCACTTACTATGCTCATTGTCTACCACACGCCACTACTTAAGAAACAGTATGTTTTTTCACTGGTTTAAGCTATAGGAGATTTAGTTGTGCAGTGCTGATTGGCTGATAATTTTTTGTGGGATACTCAGCAGCAAATACCTTTTTGGGGATCCTATGTTGATAATGAGTTCCTTTGTTGTCACAAGAGATGGAATGTTTACTACAAGTTCAGCTGGCCTTCAGTTTCAATTGTTATCAACCTAAAGTGTCATTTTGAGTGGTAAGAGCAAACATGGGCCTATTTTCATTACATGAGCCCAATTTGGATTAAACGCCCACAAAAAAGCTTTTAAAAAACAAACAAACAGTATGTCAGATACAGGGACATGTGTAAACATGAAATATGTCATTGTCAGAATGATTATATAATGGAAATACATTAGCTATAAAACTGCGACGTGTGTTCCTTCAGCACACCTGTTTCTTCATAAGTTATCACTATGTTTTTTATGGTTTCTGTTGCCTGTTGAAGTACCTGCATTGAGACCAGCACTGACCTGGAGTGTTGCTGTTTCCACTTTAATGAGCTGGTTCCTCTCACTAATGCGACATTGTCACGCTCATGCTGGCCTAATATACTACTGCACTGCCATAAGTGAATCAACAGAAATAGTTGAGTTGTTATTTCCAAGGAAGGCAGGAGGAGAGGTATATAAGAAGCATCAAGTCAACAGTACATTTGACATGTCAGCGTCTGCTTTCGAATCAAGAAGATTTCTTTCAGTGTCTCCATGTTTGTTTAGTTTCCTTTTGATGTGAAATGTTCAAAGTCATCTGCAGAGGAGACACAACAGCAATCATCGGTCGATAAAACGCTTTGCTTTTTCAGTGCTAAATGTCAGACAAAGTGATTCGTCTTATTAAAAAAGGGTTTCACTCCAACATACAGCTTCATGACATTATAGTAGGGTGCCTAGAAGAGGGATGCCAGATGACTGACTGAATCATCAGTGGTGGCTTGACATATGCAGACACTCTTTCCCATAAAGGCCACTTATTCTGGGTCTGCTTAGTGGGGTTACACAACAGACAATGTCACCCCCCACACCCACGCCCCCACCTTTTAAGAACCTCAGTGCGGTGTATATTAGTCTTTTGCTTAATTAAAGTGAGCTAAAACGGTATAGTTTGTGGAAGATTTGATCAACTTTTAATCTATTTTCGTTGGTCTCCCGGAGTAGAGCTGAACAACATCTACAACCAAAGCAGAAGGAAAGCAGATGTTGGAGTGTTAGAATTGCATCCACATGACATCATCTGCACAGTCTCACCATGATGCTGGACACCTTCCAGTCTAGAGAGGGAGGGATTCCTTACCCGGTTTCACCTCTGCTCTACGTATACGTATGAAACCGTACTACAAATCGTTTTATAGATAAAGGAACAAAATGAATTAAACACTGTGAGCGTGAAGAAGTTGCGGGGAAGGGGGAGGGGGGGTACAGGCAAGTTGCGGCATCTTTGAACGTTACGTATGTGGAAATTTAGGCCATAGTCTCCGGATACTTAAACTTAACAGAACGCCTGAAACTATACATAGACTCAGTGACCTGATTCCAACTGCCATTCTTATGAGCGTGTTTTTTTTCTTAATCTTTTACCAGGGTCATCGGGTACACTTGCTCTTCTTCAAGGCTTTCATTCTGGATTGAGGGATAGTGGAGACATTGGTACTAATTCGTGGCAACCCCCTGGTTTAACTTGCACAGGGGGGCTAGGGGGGTGGGGCATCATTCCTTGTATAAGTACAGTAGACAGAATAAGTAGAGATACTTTAGGATCAGTGACATTTAGTCAACATCTCCGGAACCTCAATCTGAGATTCAAAGCAGAACCTTCTTCCACTGGGCCGCAACTTCCCATAGCCTGGGACAGTATGGTGGTGGGGTTATGAGTGCCACTGTCCTCGTACACTCTCAGTCCTGCCCTGGATTACTGTTAATGAGAGAGCTCCTGACTCGCATGGTGCTGCAGTGGTTAGGAGAGTCAGTGATGAGTCTGTAAAGGAAAGCCTGTACCAGGACAATTCTTCTTTGCAAAGTGAACCCTAATCCTCAGGGGCTCTAGGTTGCTAAGGAGCTGAGGGCGGTTCTTAAATTGTATAATATTTCAAACTTTGTTCTTTTCAGAAATAATTTCCAACTTAACTGACAGGAGAATTTTACAGATAGAAAGGTGTGCCAAAACCTTTGTTTCCAGCAGGTTAACTCTTTAAGGGTGAAGCTTTCTCTTTGCTTTAACGTGTGTTTGGTGTAGTGGGGGTGGGGGGGGGGGGGGGGGGGGGGGGGGGGGGGGGGGGGGGGGGGGGGGGGGGGGGGGGGGGGGGGGGGGGGGGGGGGGGGGGGGGGGGGGGGGGGGGCGGGGGGGGGCAGGTCTACTTTCAGTCACATCTGGCCAAATTGGGACATTAACTGTTGAATGCAGTTAGCACACAGGAGCATTTCAGTGGATTGTCATTTCAGTTTGTTTGATGCCCTCACTGGTTACTTTCAGTGATTTTGATTAGCATAAATAAAATGAATAATAATTACATGGTAAAGTATAACCAAGTTATATAATTTACCAGTTATATAATTATACTTGGTAAAGACTTTGAGGCGGCTTGCTGATCTCATATGAAAGGCTGCCACGAACATCATAACCCTTCATCTCCGACACTGTATCACGGATGTCTGATTCAGTGTCTGTCTTTTTGTAGACCCCGCTGACAACCTGCGAGAAATCCTCCAAAATGTGGCCAAACAACAGGGTGTCTCCAACATGAGAAAACTGGGCCATCTGAACAACTTTGTTAAGGTTTGTCATAACTGCGCACTGATGTGATTTTTACAGCGCTGAACCCTTTGTCCCCAGCTGAATCACGTCTTCAGCTGTTAAGCTGTGGAAAATTCCTAATATCTCAGTTGAGCCGTATGCAATAAAACAAGATTAAATAAGACCAAACAACACCAGAGCCATGTACAATGTCCTATGCTCTGGCAATATGCATGTCGAAATCTCTCTCTTTATTTTTTTCTTTGTTTTTTTTCCCCCCCAGAGCCAGCTCTCAAAAGTGTATTTATATGGGTAAAGACTTTCCCCGCGGCTTCCTTATCTTGGATAAAGAGATGTGTTTTGAGAAATGCTCTTGGTCTAAACATGTACACTGGGTCTGTCGCGCATCACAGACATCTAGGCAGAGCTGAAAGAAACAGAAAGAACATAAAGGAACTTTCACACTGAGTGTGGAGCATATACAAGAAATTGAGGAGATGCAGGCATCAATCTAGCGGCTGCCACAGCACTAAACCTGACTCTCGTCAAACAAGCACACACAGAGTGTCTTTCATTAGTGCATGTACAAACATGAACCTCTGGCCACATTCCCGTTTCATGGTCTCGAGATTAAGTTTGGAACAGCTTGAGCGCAGACGTCGGATGCCCAGAGAAAAGGACATCTATAAGAGGGGAGTGACAAAGTGTCCCAGCGCCGCTAGATCACGGCTGTCATGCATGGAGCCTGGGGACTAGTGTGACCCATAAAACTTTGTTTGTATGACCCACACAAAGGCTTTTGTTCAGCAACTGGTTTAGCTACACGTGTCTCTGTGAACAACTCTGGTTGAATTTACTGTTTAGACAACAGCATCTTCAGCATGTATTTCTGGCACCCACCATGAGTTCAGAATGATTTTATTACCATTTTTATAGCTGAACTGATTTCACTCTGGGTGAGAAATGACTTATGAAAGCAGTCAGAATGCGCATAAGGCTGAACATTCTGGAGTGCAACTTAAGCGTTGCGCTTTCACTTGGGATAATTGTTATTTAATTCTCTTCGTATTTAATATGTTGTTTTTCTAAGCATTTTCGATTACTCTGAGACAATTAGTTGTGGTAGAAACAGCAGTTTGCTACACCAGTATTTTGAGCCGTAATCGCACACTCACATGACGAGCCGTCATCTGTAAGACAAATAAAGGAAAACCGTCTGGCCTTTATCTGGATTCCTGTGAAGTGCTTGTCGCGTGTCCCAGTGCTATATGCCTAGTGGGAATTCGATGCTAGGCATCTTACTTGAGATTCACTCACTGCTCTGTTACACTTGCAGGTTCTGACAGGAAAGCTCACATTCTGATCCTCTGCCAAGTTTCTGCTCTTCTGTGCAGCGAAAAGCCTCTGGCTAAAGATTAAGTGGAAAAAAAATGTGTTGGTATTTTCCAGATACGTAATCTATAAATATGACACATTCCAGGTTACAGTCTAGTCATTTGTTACAAGCGGTCTGACCCATACTAAACCAGGGATCTGCTCAGTCACTTACCCGAAGCAGAACAAGCAGTCCAGATGCGGTAACGTTGATGGTGGTCTTTGACCTTAAATGAACTGATGGGAAAAAGTCTTTAACAGAACGTAACCTTTTTTGTCTATCACAGCTTTTGTGCAATGTTGGCCATTTGGAAGAGAAGCTTGGTTTTACCTATGAAGAAATCATCATCTGGTGAGAATACATTAAGTTCTCTTGTTATTTCTACTCAAATCTTTTATACAGCGCACATGGACAAACCGCATTTTAAAGGCGATTTCTGCTCTTTGAATGTAAATGTACTGCAATCCATCATGACTCTTTAAGAGATTGAAAAAGAAGACCGCTGCTGAGTCTGATTGGAAGGGTTTCAGTCTTGTGGTTTGAACCTTAATGACTCTTCATTTCTCTAGCCTGCGGCTTGCTCTGCTCAACGAGGCCAAGGAGGTACGGGCAGCAGGTCTCCGAGCACTGCGCTACCTGATCAGAGACAGCAGTATTCTACAGAAGGTCCTGCGACTCCAAGTAGACTACCTGATCGCTAGGTTAGTTTGTTTTCCGAGCCCGTGCTCAGGCCATGGTCTCAAAGCAGGTCACATTTCGTGTCGCTCCAATTGGCGCGAGTATAACAGATATTCAGTGTAATTAGCATTTTGACGGTAGAATTCTCTCAGCATTTGAAGTAGATGAAGACTCTTTTTTTTCCTTCAGATGTGATACATTTGGCTGTGTTCCTCAAAATGCTCCAAGTGCTAACCTCATCACTACAAACATCATGTGATGCTAATGCTTAGTGAAGACTGAATCAGCTCATGTTAAGATCTCCCTTTCTCTCGCTCTCTCTCTCTCACTCTCTCGCTCTCTACTCCCCCTTCACACACACATATCACACACACATATCACACACACATATCACACACACGTATACAGCTCGCACACCACATACCACATACACACATACGTACACGCAAACGGACAGAGACCATGGGAAAGAGACATCGTGTCTGGTGAAGATCAGTGTGAAACCTTTGGCTCACAGTAGTAGAGACGCAGCACTGTCAGAGACCTGACATCTCTGCACAGTCACGTCGCCTCTAATGAGCCTTCAGCAATGTTGTGTCAGACCTTTAGCTGGGTTATTTGTAGATGGGTGGCAGGAAATTATTAGCTACTGTTTGCATTTTCCTGCTCC
The DNA here is from genome assembly GCF_902362185.1 of Chanos chanos. NCBI lineage: Eukaryota > Metazoa > Chordata > Actinopteri > Gonorynchiformes > Chanidae > Chanos > Chanos chanos. The sequence continues at coordinate 52,028,566 of NC_044497.1, forward strand.
CCGCTTGTCCTTTAACCAACTACGGAGTTCAGCTATTTGAACGTGTTCTTCGTTTTAATCCACGATGTCTACCCCAAAGAATGGTTGTATAGCTATAGTTTGTTTAGCGGTTACTTCACGCGATTATCTGTCTTTGGAAGTCTTTTAACATCTACTCAATGTCATTAGGTGCATTGACATCCAGCAAAGCAACGAGGTGGAGAGGACACAAGCTCTGAGACTTGTACGAAAGGTGAGTACAAGTCGTCCCCGCCCCCTCCCAGTAGGGCTTTTCAGTCTTTGTTTAGGTGACACCTTAACACGTAGCAAATGAACGTGTTTCAAAAACATGAGTTTCAGAACAAGCTGTTCCAAATGAACACGTTGGTTGGATGGGAAAAGAGATGGAACTCGGTCGGATGCAAAAGAGATGTTTCACTGGCGATTCACGATAATCGTTATTTGCGCAGTTAACCATTAGGCAGATTTAAAATCTTAATCAGTTTATGTATACTATTTTGGTATCCCGGGTGTTTAATCTCCAGGCTGTCTCCACCGTTAAGTGCTAACGGCCCGGCTGTTTCAACAGCGTCACCCGCTGATGATTTTTGTTTTTGTTTTTCCCGGCTTTTCCAGATGATCACTGTGAACGCCCTGCTCTTCCCGAGCTCTGTGGCCAACTCCCTCATCGCTGTGGGCAATGACGGTCTGCAGGAACGTGACCGCATGGTGCGTGCATGTATCGCCATCATCTGTGAACTCGGTGAGTATGTACAGGAAAAAAAAACATGCAGGCATGCAGGGCCGTGTCTATTTCCTCTTAACGGTGAAGTGGGACGGTACGTGCAACCGTTGTTCTCCTTTGGTTCTGCAGCGTTGAAGAACCCAGAGTTGGTTGCCCAGAGAGGTGGTCTCAGCACCATCCTTAAGAACGTGATCGACTGTCAGCTCAGCCGCATCAACGAGGCTTTGATCACCACCATCCTGCACCTGCTCAACCACCCACACACGCGCCAGTACGTGCGGTCCGACGTGGAGCTGGAGGTACTGACGATGTTCTCTCTCGAAAAAAAACAACCTTTGAAGAAGTGGCTTTTCCTCACTGATTTCAGTGAAGTCGTTCGTTGCAAATGCTAATGTTCCTTCTTAACTTTTTTTTTTTTTTTTTTCCCCAGCAAATCCTAGCACCTTACACAGACTTTCACTACAGACACAACCCAGATACTGCAGAGGGACAGCTCAAGTGAGTGCGGTGGTTTGTGTTATGGTTTGCTTTTCAGTAGAATTTTCTGTGATACATGACGGTAAACTGCTGTCAGTCCATGTGCGTTGAATAATTTATTGGTGTACTGAATAATTTATTGCTGAATGTAGTGGTGAGTTACACTGATAATTCATGTTTTCACCCAAAGGGAAGACCGGGAAGCTCGATTTCTGGCTAGCAAGATGTCCATAGTCGCTTCTTTCCGATCCTGGTCAGGTAAGCTGTGCAATTGGTTTTTGGAAGAATTTCAGATGGTTATGTTTCTTATTTTAATATGCATGTTCTCATCCTTTAATATCATTCTGAGAGTTGCTATATTAAATCTGAATTATATCATCTAGCTGTTAATTTGTCTCTTAGGAAACAATTTTCAGTGAAATTTGTTTTTATATGCTGTGCCAATTGGCTTTTGGAAGTGTTTTTTTATATATATATATGTGTGTATATATATATACATATATATATATACATTTATTGTTACATTCTGAAGTGCTTTCACCATATGTTGTCCTTGACTGACCCTGTACCCTGTACCTCTCTTGCCCCAGGCATCATTAACCTTTGCAAGTCAGACAACTCTGGAATCCAGTCTCTGATTGGCCTGCTCTGTATACCAAATATGGAAGTGAGGGTAGGTAAAAAAAAAAAAAAGAAAAACTGGCGTAATGAAGCTTTCTCATATGGTGAGGTGCACAAAACAAATATCAGTACTGTTTCCTCTACTTTCCTTCACCTGAATAACTTTGTTCTGGATGGTGGGCTAACTACATTTCCTTGGCTGCATTTTTGCACTATAACCATGATAATTACACTGACAGCGTTAATATTCGTACCAACACCTTAGACCCTTTATAATTACAGTTTTGTGCTTCCTACGCTTTGTCCATACTTGAGCTGACTGACAGTGGAAAAAGGTCCCCGCCAGCCAATCACAATGATGCATACGTTTGTTTTTGACACAGTAGAAATATACACCTATTACGCATATTAATGAGGATAATGTCTCCTGACTTTCCACAGAGGGGTTTATTGGAAGTGATGTATGATATTTTTCGGCTGCCCATTCCAGTAGCGACACCCGACTTTATAGAAGCCCTCACCAGCGTGGGTGAGTTGCTCTCCAGTTTCGTTTACACACCTCCTCTTCACTGCATCGTTCTCTTCTTAACCTCTTCTACCAATGAGGGCTCTTTGTTTTGGTTTATACTGCGTTTAAGGTAGAATGTAGATGTTATCTTGTTGTCACGCTCCTCCAGACCCCAGTAGGTTCCAAGACACTTGGAGACTTTCGGATGGTTTTGTCGCCTCAGAAGCAAAAATTATCCTCCCTCACAGAGCGAGATCAAGGTAAGGACTCCAAAAGAAGGAACGCTTGTTCATGCAAGTAAAAATGCTCCGTTTTAATAAGGTTATCGAGTTCTGTGTCTTTGTTTTCTCTCTCTTTACCCATAGACCTGATTTAATGGATAACTACCTGGCCTTGGTACTGTCAGCTTTCATCAGTAGCGGACTCTTAGAGGTACATACGTTTTAATTTCACTTTGAATTTGTTGGCCTTCAACCATATAATTAAGTAATCCCCTCGTACACTTATAAAATTCACTGGTAGTGTGCAGCATGTCTTTGTTTCAGTAATACTTGAAGCAACTGGTCAAACGGCATTTTCTTCCCTTAAGGGTGGGTGGCTGGGTGGGTGTGTGTGTGTGTAAGTGTCGGGGGGGTGGGGGGGGTGGATGCATCAGTGCTTTACTCTTTTGCTGTTTGCTATGTGTACTTGTTCACACTTGTATGGCTCCTCCAACTTCTTCAGGGTCTGGTTGAAGTGATTACAAGCAGCAATGACTCTATCTCTGTCCGAGCGACCATCCTTTTAGGGGAGCTACTTCACATGGTACTGTTCCATATTTTATTTCAGTATTCACGGTCGTTCTGTCTCTCTGGTCTCTCTTTTTTTTTTTTTCCTTTGCTGTGTATGAGTGATGAACGATATGGTATGAGGAGTGGCATCAAATGAGATTTCTCTGTTACTTATTCACAGGCCAACACCATACTCCCACATTCTCACAGTCATCACCTGCATTGCCTGCCCACGCTCATGAACATGGCTGCATCTTTTGACATTCCTCAGGAGAAAAGAATGTAAGTGTTCTGTGCCATGCCGTTTTCCACGGCGCAGTATTAAAAAAAAAAAAAAAAAATTCAATCCACGTTAGTCACAACTTATTGAGAAGTCGTTAAGTGTTCACTGCGTGAAATGATGTTTACTTTACGATAATGTCGTGACGGGGGCGGGGGGGTCAGGCGTGCGAGTGCCGCGGTGAACTACCTGAAACGTTTTCACGAGAAGAAGAAACGAGGGCCCAAACCTAACAGCCTTTACCTGGACCACATCATTCGCAAATCCATGGCGACGCATTACTGTCGAGACCAGCACCTGCGTCCGCAGAGAGACATCTTCATCATCAAGGTGCGCGGTGCACATCCCCTGGCCTAGGCAGAATACTCAGCTCTACGGTACCAAACATTTCATCCCGTCGAAATGTTTTTTGTGCTTTTTAATTGCTCCTGCTTTTGTGTCTCCAGGACACCGAGGATGCCCTCATGATGCACCTGAGAGAGAGTCACATCCTCCATCATAAACAGAATCTGGACTGGAACTGGATTCTGATTGGAACTATATTGAAGGTGAGTAAACTTTGGTCTTTGGACCATTAAAGAGTTTAAATCATTCCCCAGGTGGGCGGGGGGGGGGGTGAGGAAAACGTTGAAGTTTTGTTCTGTGTTTGCCCTTAGGAGTGCTGTGAAGTAGGTTCTCAGGTTTTTGGTAATCGTGCAATGACCACGAATGGCCAAAAAGGCATCCAGAATCATGAAGACATTCATCAGATGTCACTAAACATCTGAGAGTGCACAATCCAAGTCATGTGTTGCCAAACATTTAAGTATTTATTTCTCTCTGTGGGTGGCAGGCACGCAGAGACGGGGGACAGATGTTTTGTCATTTTTATAACTGATGCCTCTTTTAGAAGGGTTTTTTTGTGTGTATGGTGCTTTAACCCTGACAGTGAGGTCAAGTGAATGAACAGAGTGGAAGAATCTGTAAAGTAACAAAACCTTTGGCTCTTGCACTTAAAAATGTCAAACATTCTCTCAACTCTGGGGGGTGCTCCTTCATAACAGCAGAATGCTCTCCTCTCAACAGCAGCATGACACTTTATGCAGTCTGTGGACATTTGCAGCTGCCCGCTCTCAGTTTTGAAGAAGTGTTAGTAAATGACTGCGCACATTCACATCAATCCATTTCACACACACACACTCACACTCTCACACACACACACACACACACACACATCTACTGTTTTGGTACACCTGACAAGCATACCAAAAAGTGCATGTTAACTCGAGTGCTCTTGCACAAATGCTTCTTGTCATTCATGAAAAGCTCCTTTTTTTTTTTTTTTTTTTTTTACAAGTAACTCAATAGAGCCCCAGCAAGAATATGAATAATAACATCATCTGATCCCTTTTAGATGACTAATGCCTGCGTGTGTTAACCCAGACGTTTTGAATTTTTTTCCGTTTTCTTCATGCAGTGGCCAAATGTCAACCTTCGGAACAACAAAGACGAGCAGATGCACAAGTGAGAACACATCAGGTTTACTCATGCATATCTGGCCTTTTTGTTTGTTTTTGTGGGTTGTTGTTTTTTCCTTTTTCTCCTTTTTTTTTTGTTCCTTTCTTTTTTCTTTTTTTTTTTTTTTTTTTTTTACTTTTTATGAAACCTTTTTCCACTGAACTTGACACCCTATTTTTCTTAGGTTTGTGCGAAGATTGTTGTTCTTCTACAAGCCCAGCAGTAAGCTTTATGGCAGCCTTGAGCTGGACCACAGCAAGGCCAGACAGCTTACGGTTGTGGGCTGTCAGTTTATTGAGTTCCTGTTAGAGTCAGATGAGGTAAGGGACTGTTGTGTCAACACTGCCTCTTCAAACCTTATTGTTGTTGTTGTTGTTGTTGTTGTTGTTGTTGTTTGGGGGGGGGGGGTGTTTGTTTGTTTCATATACAGGGGCAAAACCTCCATGCTCGTACCCTTGATTTATCATTGATTTTGCTATGCCTGTACTGAAATATTGTCCACGTTGCTGTTTTGTCAGGATGGTCAGGCCTACCTCGAAGACCTGGTGAAGGACATTGTGCAGTGGCTCTCCTCAACATCAGGGCTCAAGTCAGACCGCAGTCTGCAGAGCAATGGCCTGCTCAACACCCTCAGCCAGCACTACTTCCTGTTCCTGGGCACTCTCTCAGCCCACCCCAGTGGTGTGAAGATGCTTGAAAAGTGTAGCGTCTTCCAGTGGTTAGTTTACGTTCACCCCTTTTGCCGTCTCTCTTAGTCTTTCATCTTACAGCTCAACTTACAGAGACGGTGAATGATGATGTGAAACGTGGTGGAATGTAAAAAAAAAAAAAAAATTAGATTAGAGTAGTAAATCAGTAGATTACAGTATAAAACAGAGATTGCTTTCTTCAGTCTGTATTATTTCTGAGTTTTGGCGGTCTCCTTTTTTTTTTTTTTAATTTTTTTCTTATTTTTGTTTAGCCTGCTGAACCTGTGCTCCCTGAAGAACCAGGACCACCTGCTGAAACTCACAGTATCTACACTGGACTACAGTCGGGATGGCTTAGCCAGAGTCATCCTCTCCAAGATTCTCACAGCTGCCACTGACGTAAGATTCCAACGTGTCTTCATTTAAGGCAGAATGCCACACTAGCTATACTTGCTCCTCTTCGAGATGGACGTCTTTGCAGTAATGTTGACGTTTCACACCGGGGCGGGCGTCCCATCAATCTCCTGTTGTTTTTCGGTCGACGACGCCGACACTACCAAAAATTAGCAGCGTTATCACGGTCGTGGCTGTTGAGCGAACCACATCCATATCGTGATTGAACTCGTTTTGACCTCTTCTTCTCCCACAGAACTGCAGGCTATACGCCACCAAGCATCTGCGGGTTCTCCTGCGGGCCAGTGTGGAGTTCTTCAGTAACTGGGGCATTGAGCTGCTGGTTACTCAGCTCCATGACCGTAATAAAGCCATCTCAATGGAGGCTCTTGACATCTTGGATGAGGCCTGTGAGGACAAGGTGAGTGGGCCGGGGGTTAAGATTAATAGAAATAAAATGTTAATTTTAAGGTGCCTTTACATCATGTGTTGACAAGACTTTGGGTGCTTATTCGGGATAAGATGGGTTGCTTGCTTTGACTGGATGCTAGCTCAAAAATGCAGAATTACTGGATTTGTTTGTACGATGTTTGATTAAAACGTAAGCAGACCACTCTGAATATGTTTGTCCGGTTGCGTCACGTGGCCTAATTTCCCGAGTCCACATTCTGATACGCTTGCGTGATTTGGTTGTTAAAAGAAATACTTTTGAAACACGTGCTTTCTAAAGAAGAGGTCATTGTTCAACATCACAATATTTGATCCTGCTTTTCCCCCACCTGCCTCGTTTTCCTGTGCCTGTTGTCCTCTGCTTTGTTTACACTACGACCGCTTTTCATGTTACGACCTGTTTCCTGCTTGTATTTAGGCAAACCTGCATGCTCTTATTCAAATGAAGCCAGCACTGACTCATCTTGGTGACAAGGGCGTTCTCCTACTTTTACGGTGAGTCCTGGTAATTACATGGATCATCTGAAAGTTCTCTTGAAATTTGGGTTACCGGAGTAATGCAAATGATCTTTTATAGCATTCTGAAGAAGTGTTGCACACACACTGGTCAATGACCTTTTTAAAGTCAGTGAACTGATACATTTCCAGGCAGTGTATTTAATTTTGCATTAAATTTTGTTATGTTCCGGCATGTGATAAGATAACTTAATCTGACCTTTTCCCATAGATAGCTCTTTTACCATAGTCATAATTCCCTGTAGTGGCTGAATTTTGTCCGTGTGAGTTAGTCATTACTATCACCTGACAAACTGGGTTGTTCTGCAGGTTCTTGTCTATTCCAAAGGGTTTTTCCTACCTCAATGAGAGGGGTTATGTCACTAAGCAACTGGAAAAATGGCAGAAGGTACTGCATGTTCTAGTTACTAAAATATTAATATACTTGTTTGAGTGTTTTCGTTTGTTTTTTTTTTATGTCCATGTGTAAATTGCCGATACAGGCAGGACAGTGACTGCTAAGTGGGAGAATAGGAGTGTAATTGAAACTTGAATGGATTTACAGTTATGTTGCTAAACTTGTTATTTTTGTTGTTTTGCTAATAAGACTGATATTATCATTGCCATTTGTGGATCTGTTTTTGTTCATATGATGTGTATGATGAACTCCCTCCTTCATAGGAGTATAATTTAAAGTATGTGGACCTGATTGAGGAGCAGTTGAATGAGGCACTCACTACTTACCGCAAGCCTGTTGATGGAGATAACTATGTGCGACGGAGCAACCAAAGGTTTGAAACTTGTTTGCGAATGTTCTAAAACCCCTGAAAACGTCACACAACACTGCCTCCAGGGGGGTGTTGTTTCTGATCATGTAATAATGTAGTACACTTTTTAAGTCGCACCAAAATTCTGTTTTTGAACAGGTTACAAAGGCCAAATGTTTATCTTCCTGTGCACTTGTATGGTCAACTTGTACATGATAAAACTGGATGCCATCTATTGGAGGCTCAGGTGAGACGCGAAAGGTTTAGTTTTTTTTTGGGGGGGGGGGGGGGGGGGAGTTGTTGGTTTGGGGTTTTTTTCCGGGAATGGTTTCAGCTGTAGTACTTTGGGAATTTTGTTGAAACATAGACGTAGCTACCGGAGATTGAACAAAAAAAAAAGCAACTCACAAAAATATGTTTCACAAGGACTCAGGAAGACATGTGTTTCCGTACCCACCTGAACCTAAGAGCTCTTTTTTCGTACTGTTTACTCTACGCCACCTCGCTACGTATTCACTTGAGGCGTTTCTGTGCCTCGTCCAAACCAACATACTTTATGGCGCTTGTGGGTCGTTATCACTTCACAGTGTTGTTTACAGACTCTCTCTGCTCTCTCTCACAGAATGTGGTTGCTGACCTAAGCTATACTGTGCGTTCCCCAGTGCTGGACAAGTGGGAGGGTATTAAACAGCTGAAAGCCGCCCTCTGGGCCTTGGTTAGTTTAACTGTGTCTTTTGTTTATGGTGACATATATTTCTTGTTGTGATCCTTTTCACGACGTACCTTGCGGCAGTTTGCGCAATTTGGCTGTGATTAAATAGTGATTTTGGTTTCTAGGGTAACATCGGCAGCTCTAACTGGGGATTAAACCTCCTCCAGGAAGAGAATGTGATCCCAGATATTGTGGCTTTAGCTCAGCACTGTGAGGTCCTGTCCATAAGGGGGTATGTTACCAAGAGCAGAACCTACGCACGCCCCACTCTATTGATGTTTTACTTTACAGATATTGTAAGATACAGATACAAATGCAGTATACACATATGATAAAGACATAATTGTGAATCTTGAATCATCTTTCCAAGTTCTGAAAAACTTGCCAACCTGTTCCCACAGAGTTGCAAGTTCTTTCACTTTTTTTTTTACACAATCGACTTGCTTAGAAGTACAAATCCCGCCATGCTCCTTGCTACTCTGCTTGCGTCACTTTCATTCTTTCTTTTTCTTTTTTTTTTCCTCCCTCCCTCCCCCTAGGACATGTCTGTATGTTTTGGGCCTAATCTCAAAGACTAAGCAAGGCTGTGAGCTTTTAAAGCTTCAGGGTTGGGACTCAGTACGGCACAGCAGGAGACAGTTGTGGCCTGTGGTTCCAGATGAAGTGGAACAGCAGCCACCCAGCCTTCTCTCTTCTGTCCCAAGCACACTCAGCCTCAACTCTGAGTCAACCAGTTCCAGACACAACAGCGAGAGTGACTCCACTCAACCTGGTAAGTGTTTCCTCAAATGTCCCGCCCACCGCGCTCCGTCACGACTTAAGTTCGGATCCGTTTGGACGGCACTGTGGTAAAAGCGGCGAGCGCTTAATGATGTCTTCTGTTTTCAGCAGCGTCACTAATGTCTTTTTCCTCGTGCATTCTCTGTGCTGCTTCGGCCAGCTATGACATAGCTCTGATAAACTGTTTTCGCGACACGCTATTGTTACGCAGTTGATTTAACAGTCGAAGCGTTGGATGTTAGACTCCGTTCTGAAAAGACCAACTTTTTGCATGTATTTTCAGGGATGTACATAATGGATGATGATAAATTAGAGAGTTCTGATCTGTCAGAAGACCAGCCTCTCTACATCAGACCTAAACTCCTGAAGGACCGGAGCCCCTTCACCATCTTGGCGTCCAGTCGCTTTGTCCGAAACCGCTTCCTCATCTCTCTCTCCGGCAAGAAGCTGCGCAGCACCAGCGAGCAGAAGGGCACTGGCAGCGCTAAGCTCCACAGTGACACCAAACTCAGCGGACTGAGGAGAAACCGCACAGTCACCGAGCCCTCCCTCTACTCCCCGGGCCAAGGAGATGTGTTCTCGCCCGTCTTTGGCGACGGCCAACTGCCCAAAAGCCAGACGGTCACCCAGGAGACGTCCTTTTTGGGCAGTAAAGGTGCAGAGGCCCAAGGGAGCACACCCAGCATTGGAGAAGCGGACGTGCGACTCCCTCGGGCTGAGCGGAGCTCCGGGGCCGGGGAGAGTCACCGAGAGCAGACGAGTCGGGAGAGGCTGGCGGGCGACGGCTCCTCCTCCGGAGGCGGGGCCCACTTCAAGAGCCGGAGTCAGAGCTTCAACACGGACACTACGACCAGCGGCATCAGCTCCATGAGCTCCAGTCCGTCCAGAGAGACAGTGGGGGGCGTGGACTCATCCACCGTCGACACGGACTGCGTGAGTCTCAATACTGTGATCAGCGCCCAGACCATAAAGACGTTGCATTCTCTCACACCGCAGTCCAACCACCTGCCCCTTTCTAAATCAAACTCTGTACTGCTGGTTCCCCCTGGTTCTTCTCACACTCTACCCCGACGAGCCCAGTCCCTCAAATCGCCTTCCGTGACGACCATCACCAGCCTAACCGACTGCAGTTTTATGTACACTAGTCCAAGGGATGCGCTGGGTTACGCAACGCTCAAACGCTTGCAGCAGCAGCGCATCCACCCCTCTCTCTCACACAGCGAAGCCCTGGCCTCTCCCGCCAAGGATGTGCTCTTCGCTGATGCCATCACCATGAAGACCGGTAGCCTGGATTCCCGGCTCACTCCCCGCAGGTATGGTTCTCTCTACGTTCACCCCCCCCCCCCCCCCCCCAAGAGGAGAGACTCTCTCTCGAACTCCCTCCTCTTATTAAATCACCCTCCTTAATTTTCTAGACGTTAAACTGTTTGAACTTGTTTTTTTGGTGATGTACCTCTTATCCCTTTGGTTTACAGTCAGAAGACTTAAGCCATGGGTGGAACAGGACAAATTGGTCTAGGGGGTTGGGGATTCGTTCATCAGTGTTGGACTTGTTTGTATGTTTTTACATGAGTTGGTTTGTGAAAGGGGAACCAATGGTCAGACTCTTAAGAAATACCAGGTCCGATAAACGTTGAAACTCTTAGTGTTCTCTTGATGTTTAATAGGATAACTCTCTCGCCGGAAGTGTGGTCTGTTAAAATGACACTTTAAAGTTCCCTTGACACAAACCGTAGCAAATTTTCAGTTATAATGTTGAAACTTTGCTAAAATTTGTGATAGAATGCATATTCTAACGTTTTTCATGTGAAGACGTGATTGACATGTCAGTGTTGTGTCAGGAAACAGACAGTTAAAATAACAGGCTTAACATGTTACTTTTGGTCAGCCTACTAAACACATATAGAAACCCAGTGCTCATATTGCATCATAACACCATGAGTCAAACCATGTGGTAATTCTTAATCATACATTGCACAGCCCTGTCCTCAGTATCCTTCTTTCTATTAAGTCTTCACTTCTTTGAAATGTTGGGTCACTTCTAGGGTATCTTCTGTGCAGGTCTGCATAGAACGGACAACTCTTGGTTAGGGTGATCGGTTTGTAGCCTGTTTTACTAAAAAAAAAAACTGCTCTGTAAAATGAACAAGAATAACAACCACAAAAAAAAAAAAACAACGCCAGATTAAGAACGTGCATTCAGTTCCCAAAAATAAAAATTCAACTCGTATGTCTCTTCCCTAGTTTATTTGAAGTTCTCAACTTGCCACAGAGAAAAAAACCAACGTAAGAGAACGCTCCCCCTCGTCACCTTTGGAAATAATGCCAACTGTCTTTCTGATGGTCCCTCTCAGGTATACTAAAAAGCGCTTCCGCTGCCTCGGCCACAGCCCCGTTGGGCCGCATCGCAGAACTTTCTTCCCACGGTGCGTGTACCATCCCAGAGGGCTGAAATCCCCCCCCACCCCCACCCTTCCCCCTTTAGTTGGAACCCGCTTCGGAAACCGAGCTTGTAACTTTTGTTTCCACCCCACGCTTTATCCAAAATTCTCAACCCCCCCCCCCCCCCCCCCCCCCCCCCCCCCCCATCTCAGAGTGTGCTCCTGTTCTCTTCGACCGTGATCTTTCCCTAAATCCCTCAAGATGCCAGAGCAGCTAAACTCTGTCCGAACCCTGACCTCTTCCTGCTGCGGTTGAGTAAAATAGGCCCCTCCCCTCCTTTTGCTTTTACACAAACAACTTACCAATGAAAAACTGATTACGTATCATGCCCCCCCTCCCCCTCTTTATACTGGATGGTTTCCCAGAAGTAGTACAAACCATATGTGTAAATTTGCAACACTTGAATGATTTTGTAACCTTTTTTTTTCCCTATACAATATCTTTTCTTCTTCTAAATGCTGAGAATTAGTCAGAATTCTTCTCAGTGGATCCTCACAGTAGGGCAAGGTTCTCTTCTGCCACTTCCTCTGTGGTCACTCAGAAGTTTGTATAACTGTTTGACAGCCATTTCTTCAGCTGTTAAGACCACGTGCGCTTTGAATACGACTGAAAGTTAAGCCCATAGCTCAGTGTTATATGTAACTAGATGATAATGATGATAACTTTTGATTCTGGGAAGAAATTAGGCAGGATAAATAAGAGTAAAGAAAGCACAGTTTTATCGACTAAGGTGTTTCTTTCGCAGGGACAGTCTCTCTCTCTCTCTCTCTCTGTCACCCTGTCTCACACACCACTCTCTGACAATGCTCTTGCTCCAGAGCTCTAATGCCCACCGTACTCTCCCCTGTTCCCAGGTTTCTGAAAGCTCTGAGCTTTGCCTCTCTGGATAAGGAAGACCTCCTGAGTCCCATTAGCCAGACGACACTGCAGCGTTCCTCTTCTGTGCGTTCCATGGTGTCCAGCACCACGTACGGCAGTTCAGATGACTACATTGGCCTGGCTTTGCCCATGGACATCAACAGCATGTTCCAAGTACTGACTCTATCATGATGTAACGGACCATACGGTTTCACCATCTCTGCTAGTGATGTTTACGTTATGTACAGGTCATGTGATTTCCTCTAATTGTTTCTAATCCTTTCCCCCAGATAAAGGAAACTCCATATTTCCAGAAAAGAACCAGCCCACCATCGGAGGATAGATCGGCCAAGTTCTTCTCTGGGGACTCCGATGGTAAAATTGAGAAAAAAAAAAAAATAGATTTGCTGCCAGAAACAGTGACCCAGGCCTGCGGGTTCAAAATGAGTCATGAGATTAAAGACGTTTGAAATGTGCCGTCCCTCATTCTCAGCTATCCTTTGCACTCTCGTTTTAGGTCCCAGCGATAGCTCACGTCACGCAGTCTTAAAATCCCAACTGAGTATCACTGAGCTCATGGCTGTGAGTAAGACAGACCAGCAGCAGCTCTTAGGATCAGAGGAGACTGGCCTGCAGGAACACAGCGAGGAGAACTGCCTGTACTGTGTGGGCCTCCATGTGCTCGGTTGCAATGCACACAATTCAACACAGAACCGTGCGGGTGAGCTACACCATGGAAAACCGATTCATTGTACTCTTTACCCCTCTTGGCTGGTGGGGATATGGTTCTGGGGGGGGGGTTTCCGGTGACGCTCCTCTGGCTGATGTAATTGTGGCTTTTTTTTTTTTGGGTGGGGGAGGTGCACTTTTTTTCACCTTGTTGATCATTCTTGTCCTCCAGACTATGCTGATGTGCCATACTCAGAGTGGTGCAGTCAACCCATGCACAATCACCTGGAGGTCATGACCCAGTCCAAGTTCTCCGGCGTGTCCGGCTGCAGTGATGCCGTGTCTCAGGGTTCTGCCGGGAGCACACGGAGCACCGAGCTGGTTCTTGGTGAGAACACACCTCTGACAGGCTTTGTTGTTCTCTGTTGCTTGTTTAACAGTGAAATCCAAATGTTACAAAGGTAACAAATTACATTTCTCTTCTGGGAAAGATCCTGAAACCGTCCTTACTGATACCTGTCAGAAGACAGCATTTATGACGATTTCAGAATTAGTAGTGTTTTTGTAAGGGTACAAGGGAGAAAGAATGAGAGCCCCGGACTTTCTTTCTTTATTATTTGGTAGAGATTACGGGTTACAATGCTTTGTATTTCTTTGACTTTCCTCAGGGGTCAAGACCATTCCGGAAGATGCTCCCGCCTGCCGAGTGCTGCTGAGGAAAGAAGTGCTCCGTCTGGTGATCAACTTGAGCTCTTCAGTCGGAACCAAGGGTCACGAGACAGGACTTCTCACGTAAGGAACACTATGCAACTCCTTGGACCCCCTCGCGTACCTCGTCCTTTGTGACCCATTAAATCTTCAGATCAGAACCTTATCTTCGTTTGTTTTTTAACTTGGCGCCATGTTATGACATGTTTGTTTACAGGATCAAGGAGAAGTTTCCGTACGCGTTTGATGACATCTGCCTGTATTCAGAGGTGTCTCACCTCTTGGCTCACTGCATGTTCAGGCTAGCCTCTCGACGTTTCATCCAAGAACTCTTTCAGGATGTCCAGTTTACACCGGTACAATTCCCTAGAATCATGCTTCAGTGCAAATAACTAAGATCTTTAATAGGACAGTGGTTTGACAGGCCAGCGCTTCAGAAATGCTTGATTGCATAACATTTACAGCTTTCTGTGTGTGGTAATTGAGTCTGTTTCCGCTTGTTTACAGATGTATGAGGAAGCTGAAAGCATCCTATCAACACCACAGAAGCATGTCATCTCAGAGCCTCCATCTGAGCCTTGAGCTTCTTATGCCTCCCAAGTCCACAGCGCCTAACCCCCTCCACCCTTTTTACCATTCCCTATGGCATGGGAAACTTTTTAGGGAGATGGAGTCAGTCAGAGGTAACACAGAGCCAATGGAACAGACAGTGGAAAATCTTAAAGACTGTCACTGTAGATGCCTGCAGAAGGAGTTTTAACCAAAATCAAACCTGCAACTGACAGTAATGAACTTCCGCACTGATTTTTTTTTTTTTTTTTTGGCGGGGGGGGGACACACAAATTTTAACATTGAAGTATTATTTTTTTTTCCCAACACTGAGATGGCAATTCATGCAAAAGAACACATTGAGTGCACTTTGAGCTTGTACCTTTTTTTTTTTTTTTTTTTTTTCTTTTTTTCCGAGAACAATACTTTAGCATCATGCTTATCTTTCTGTTAAGGTAACGCAACTTCCTGGAGTATCAAAAGCATGTTTTTGTACCCTTGTCGTTGTGGATCCATCTGCTTGGGTTAAACACTACCGGAGATTGCAGTGTTTCCTCCACTGTAACTCCCACCGCAAACATATCCTCATGGCTGTCCGATTTAAAAATTTCTTCCGCTTCATGAAAGAACGTTAAGGCTGAATAAACAGTCTGCATTAATTATAATATCTCTGATATGTTAGACAATCATCAGTATTTGATGCAACTGAGATACTGTCTATATCAGTGACTACAGTGATTCTTCAAACCATATTCCTCTGCTCAGCCAATGGATTTTGTCTTTTTTTGTTGTTGTTGTTGTTTCTGTTTCTGTCTCTCTGACTGGGTTTGTCCAGATATGAGCTGAGATAAAATCTAAAAGCATGTTAGTGTTAGTGGATGATCCTACATTAGACTAATCTAATGAACCCACTCTTAAAATGACTTTCAATAGACCACACATTTTCAAGACTTCCTAAGACCTCAGTCCAATTTAAGTTTCTCTCAGAGAAAAGTCAGATTCTGATTGTTGATTTTTGATCACGATATTAAAGGTACAGATCCTACGCTCAGTAGGAGAAGAGCAAGCTTGCTTTTCTGGTCTAACTGGTGTTTTACCTGATCCTTTAAGAGTTATTTAACTAAAACAACGTAGTGGCAGAAAGGTTATTTTGTGGTTAACGCTATCATTATTTACTGACATACCCCTTTTTCAAAGTCCTATCATTGGCCTGATCACAATGTAAACGTCTGTCAATTTACAAATACGCTGTGAGCTTAATGGAAGTATACTAACGCTTTTCTGATCCAAACATTTCATTGATAGAAGGCTGATCACTGATACATTTGGACGTTTTTTCTTTCTTATTATTCAATTTTGAGGTCAGTATTTGAATAATTGCTATGCAATGTGCCTGATGATTCTGAACATATTTGTTAGTTATAAATTGGTTTTTATTGAGAAAAGAAAAAAAAAAGGAAGGCAGGTTTTGTTCTCTCCTTTTTTGGCTGGACCAGTCATGCTTTTTAGGCAGCTTGAATTGTTTTTTGCCTTATTTTTTATTAGCTTTAATCCTATTACAAAAAATGAAATTGTCTAAAATTTTTTATTTATTGTAGAAACTAATGATTCCATCGGTGATGGCCTCTGTTTTGCCTTGGCTTTTGCCTGAAACTTGGAGGTGTTGTGATTTTTAGTGTATGACATGCAGTGTTAACTTATTAATCTAAAATCGTCTGCTGGCAATAATAGTATGTTGAACCCATGAGAGGAAGAAGAAAGATGGAAAAAAACAAAACTGTGGAATGTTTTGGGATGAATATGCACTCACTGATTCTGATTCTTAATGGAGGTTATAATGGCGGACAATGTGCTCTGATAACCACTTCAGCGGGAAGGAAAAAAAAAAGAAAAAAAAAGGGAAAAACAGAAAGATAGATTCGATCCCCCTCGTGTAATGCTGCATCTCGGCGGCTGCTCCAAGCTGTTTGCTCAGAACGTTCTTGAAAGTGGTCTTGGTTCAGATATTTCAGCAGAAAGGTATACAGCACTTTGTATAATGAATCAGTATCTGAATAAATAATGATGATATGTCATGAGGAAACAATGAAGTTACCCATCTGTGCATTCCCCACAGCTTCCGTTGTAATATTAAGATTTCTCTGTTGTAGTGGTACAGGTACTTTTTGCATGGTCTGATTTTATCTGATTTTTATGTATGTACATATATATACACATACATACACATATGTATGTGTGTGTGTGTGTGTATATATATATATATATATAATTACATAGGATCATAAACTACAAGTTAATCAGAGATCCTATTTAGACCCTGACACAGAGACGGGAACTATACAAATATTTCTGAAGGGATGATTGTTCTATGGTGTAAGGGGTAGTGGAAATAATTTAGATGTTTTTAATGTACCTGCAGATATGTTAAGTTACAAAAAAAAATGAGCACCTTCATTCTTCTATGTTGTTTTTTTTTGTTTGTTTGTTTGTTTGTTTGTTTTTGTTTTTGTTCTCGTGTTTCATGACCGCTCTGAGTGCACCCATGACTCTGAAGAGCACTGTATTGGATGTCAGAACTGAATCTTAATTATGTACCATTTAATACTGATGGTGCGGTAGTTATGGAGACAAAAAAAAGTGTAATTTATATTTTTGCTTGAGGAAAAAAAAAAACCCTTGACCAGTTGTATATACTTTTGATGTTTTCCTTTATTGTGGTCTCCCTTGTACAGTACAGTGTATGTTTTGGGCATTAGGTTTGAGCCTTGACAAACAATCTTATCAAAGGGATGCGTTGTTAATAAAACATACATCACTCACCTTTGCTTGTGCCTGCTTTGCATTTTCCCCGAGGGTTAAATTTGTCTAGTACATGTGAATTTCTCTGCCTGGACAATACACTTTTTAGTACTGTCATGCTACCCCGTGCCTTTATTACCTCGACATGAAGAGTAAAGAAAAGCCAGTAAGATCAATAGTTTCTTACTATATAGATCAACAAGTCTTAAAACACCAATACACCGTCTTATCTAAACTACTGTGATATCCCTCTAGGATTATGTTTTCACTCTTTTCATGACGATGGTCTTCAATTAATCAACACATCGTTGTTTTGGGGGGGTTTTTGTTTGTTTTTTGTTTGTTTTGGTTTGGTTTTTTCCATCTATATAGAATCTTTCACTAAAGTTACAGTGGAATTCGCCAATGCCCTACTGACTTCAGTGTGTTAGAAAGTATTGCTCATACATATTTTCTCGAACAGTAAGCGTCTCGGAGTGGTGCAATGTAGCCATGATCTCAAACTGAGAAAAGACATGAGAAAATACATACAAATTGAACTGAACAAAAACAAGTGTTAACTTCCTACAGTTAAGCTTTTTAAGAGCTTTTTTACTTTTAAACCGAATAAAGTCAAAACGGCCAGCTGTTGCCGCCGTCTATTTAATTGTATGTCGTGATGACGACAGCCGTGAAAACTGCCTTCAAGTCTGAGAACTTCCATTTAAAACTACCCGCCCCTTCCCGCAAGTTTCTGGGAAACAGGAATCGTGCGCCCTACGTGCGAAGATACGAGCGCACAGAAGTTTCTAAGAGTCAGTGTGTTGGTGTACGTCTGAGCTGGAAGCCACAATCGACTCTCTGTCTCTCTCACTGGGCAGTGATGCTATTATCCTTTTATCGTACGGAATCCTTCTTTTATCATTTGTTCGCATAGAGGGATGAGCTGATCGGAGATGAGGAGGAGTAAGACGTCACCATAAACAAGATCGAAGACACGGGCTAGAATCTTTTCCTCGAGCGAATGAAGCGTTTCTTCTTTTTGTAACTACAGAACTTGACTGAGTTTACATCAGAGTTTTGTGTAAGTTAATTATCGTACCTTTAATTCCAGATTATGATTACTGTTTTATGTAACGTGATTTTAAACATGATTGCAAGCGTCAAACGTGTATATATGTATATAGGCAAATTTCCCAAAAATTTTTATAGGTTGATTAAGCTTTGTGTTAGAGTGTGAACGATTTTTTTTTATGAAATCGTCTTGAGTGCTTTCAGTTGTGTCGAGTTGCGGGGCGGGTGGGCACGTTTCTATGAATGAGCATTTATTCCGCATGGTGATTCTAGTTACAAATGCAGATGTTTAAATTGGACCTGTCTTCATTAATTACAGTGTTTTTTACGTAGTCTAGTTAAATGGGGCAACAGGTCAATGACTGCATAGTACATCGTTTGTAACCACTCCATCAGTTTAGCTTTGGGGTATGAGTACACAATAGCCATCCTAATTTTATATTTTTTATGAGGCTGACGCGGCGCAAGTACCATCTATTGTGGCGCATTTTGGAAACAGCATTAAAGTATTCATCACTTTGATCGGAGTGACGCTAATTCTAGTTTTATTCATTGACACTGTAAATAAGAAAAAATAGTATTTGGCTTTTATATAATTGTTGAACAGCCAAATATAATTTATTGAATCAGTTTATTTTCGAGGTGTGTGCAGCTCGAGTAAAAACGCCAGTGTAACGATCTGACTGGGCAGCCATCACAGCACCACC
Source organism: Chanos chanos (assembly GCF_902362185.1). Taxonomy (NCBI): domain Eukaryota; kingdom Metazoa; phylum Chordata; class Actinopteri; order Gonorynchiformes; family Chanidae; genus Chanos; species Chanos chanos. The sequence continues at coordinate 52,047,514 of NC_044497.1, forward strand.
TCTCCCAACACCCTAACTCTCACCTTTATTTTATAGATGTAGCACTTAGGGCTAACTCACTATACCTTGACTTGTTTCCCCACTTGTAAGTCGCTTTGGATAAAAGCGTCTGCTAAATAAATGCAATGTAATGTTATATATATATATGTGTGTGTGTGTGTGTGTGTGTGTATATATGTACATAAACAGTAGGGGCAATTTTTCAAACCATTCTGGCATGTAGTTGAAAGTTGAACCCACTGGAGTGTCTGTATCAACGATTTCCTGACCTCTCTAGCTCTATGTAGATCTAAAGGTTCCTGAAATGGTTAATGGTTGAAAGGGTTGAAATCTACTTCCTTGACTAAGAATGAAATGTCGGCTAGTCCAGCAACATATTTACTTCATTTGTCTTTTGTTCCGCTATTCTTTTAAGAAATACTAAAAATGTAGGCTTTATACTTGAGGCCTTTTGAATTGTTTTGTTATTGAAAATCTGACTCAGAAGAAAAACTAAGCTTATTCATGTTTCCTGGCCTTGTGGTATTGGGTAATTTTTGATGTGAACGTCCAGCATATACTAATGTTTATATTGAAGGATTATCAAAACTATACATCTTTTTGGTTCTGCGCCCAGAGTATGTAAATGTGTTTAAGTGGATGTCTAAGACGACAATGAAAGACCAGAGGGAGGAAGACAGTTGAATCAGTTGCACTTGCCAGTAATGCCGGTGTCAAATTACTTGATTTTTTTTTTTTTTTTAATGATTATTCGCCACTTGTACTGTCGTAAAGGAAGATTTATGTCAGCACAAAGATCTGAACGCATCTTCATTCAGACTGTCAAAGAATATCATTATAAGAGGGGAGAGAAAAAGAAAGAAAAACTCAGTTTAAGTTTTTTAACATGAAAACAGCTGCAGGTCCATGCAGTTCTTACAAATGGTGGGTTTCTGTCTAATCAAACTCCATGGTCATGTCTCGTTTCAGGTCTAATGGATAACGAAGTCCATGATCATTAGACTGCTATAAGCTATTACCTCATCACTTCAAGAAAATACCTCTCTTGGTTTTTGTCATGTTCGTTCATCTTCTGTGGGCTTTCCTTATTTTGGTGATAGCCCAAGGAAATCAGAATGGTAAGTCACAAGTAGAGCAAGTGTAAATAGTAAACCTACTGTATAGTCTTGGTTTTGCTAAATGCCATGTCGCCCAAAGTTCTTAAGCTGCTTTGATAAATGAATTTTTTGGTTTTTACATATGACGCTTTGATTTTCGCATTGATTCACAGGGTTTCTGCCTCCCGAAGCTCAAAACATGACATTGTATCCAGACTACAATACCTGGATGATAAAAGTCACTTGGGAAGACAGTATCCCCCCTGAAATCCAATCGAAAAACCTCATCTATGAAATCGAGGTGATACGAACCGAACTGAATGAGCGTGTTCATAATGTAAGTGATTTACAAACCATATTAACATCAAAAGTACAGTAAAACCTCTTCCTTGTTTAAGTGTGTCTTTGTCATAAACGATTCAAGTGATCATCATAGTTACTGGCAACATGTCTTTTACATAACCCGCACATGAATGCTCAACAGCAGCAGTGATTGTACTGTTTAACGTGAAACATCTTAGGACACTGTAGAGGTATTACTCAACCAAGTGGGGCCTCATCAGTGGGAATGGACCTCCCCATTACCGCTCAACTGTACCTCCCATACGGTCAGAATCCGCTCCCAATATCAGCATCCTGTTAGCAAATGGAGCAAGTGGACAGAAATGATTCTAAAAGGTGAGAGATACTTTGTGCATCTATGTTCGTCTGTGTGTATCTGCATTTCTCTCTATCTATCTATCTATCTATCTATCTATCTATCTATCTATCTGTCTATCTGTCTATCTGTCTATCTATCTATCTATCTGTCTATCTGTCTATCTATGTGTGTGATGTGTGTGTGTGTGTGTATATATGTGTGTATATATATATATATATATATATATATATATATATATATATATATAGATACATAAACAGAGAGTATGCTGTCAGATAAACCTTGTGAAATTGAAAGTAAAATTTAACCGTTTATTCTCACATATACAGGAGAGGATGCTGACATTAAACCAGATTCACAAACAAAAATCTTCCCACGTAATCAGAGTTTTAAGGTGGGGAGCAACATCACATCCTGCTGCATCCTGGGCTCAGAGGAAACGTCGGAACCGCATGACAGTTTCGTCATTAAGATAAGCAATCGGACCTATGCCACAAAGCCATATACCTTACCTAAACCCACTTATGAGACGGGATACGACCTGTTATGTGGAGACAAAGGTGCAACCATAAAGTTTGGCAGTGAGTACACTTTCTTGTTTTAATCTCATCAAAGACCATCTATTATCGCTCTGCATTTAGACAATTCAGATGTAAATGCAGTAAATGAGAAATAAAAATATCAGTCAATGACGTACTGTTACTTTCACAAACATTGCTTTTCTATGTAACTGTTCATTTCACATCCACTGTAGTTTGAGTGCGCATCATTCATTTCATCCACTATGGGTGTGGAGGCGCAACAAATTACACAGACATGTGTCTCTCCTTCCAAAGGCTGTCTGCAGTGCTCAACTGTTTACTCAGACTGTTATCACTGTCCATGGACCATTACTTGAGCTTGTTCTCCAGTACACATCCGTGTCTAAAGACACATAATAAACAACTGTGTATTTATCTGTGTAATTGTGGTAAGTTGTCAGAGAACTGTCTGAATCTAAAATCTGTCATATGACTCTTTGCTGCAGCCCCACCACAAGATTATGGGTTTAACTGTACAACGCGTGACCTCAAAACTGTGGAGTGCGTCTGGAATAGTGGTCCAAACACAGGCCTTAATGATGCCACAAAGTATTCAATCAATGGAAGGTGCAGAACTCCCTCCCTATCAAATACAGTATCAGTAAACAATAACATTTAGCATGGCTCTAATTATTTTGCTTGTTTTATACAGCCCTTGTGTGTGTGCAAAGACTGGACACTGTAAAGACTGTAGTTGTAGCCTAAATGAAAGCATCAATCAAGGTGAGAGGACCTGGATTTTGACGGCCAAAAACAGCCTCGGACAGAAAACCATCAAATACACTGCCGACCCCAAAGACAGAGGTAAGCACATCTGTTTGTATGATCTGTATCATCATCATTTAATTTTCCATGTATATATGCACTTCCAGTTAATATAACATATAACATAGTTAATAAATTTGAAGAATATTATGAGAGCTAATGAAGGATTGAATGGGGTTTTTTTTGCGGGTTTTTTTTTTTTTTTTTTTAAATGAAATCACATTTGACCTCTTCCGCCTCTCTTTTTTTTTTGTTTGTGGTCGTAGTGTGGTTACACGCCCCAGTGCTGCAGCCTGTAACTGCATCAGCACGAAATGCAAACATTTCATGGCCATGGAATGGGAAGCAATATAAGTCATTCCTACTGGAGTGCGAGATGGAACTTCAGGACAGTGAACATTCTGAAACGGTTGGTGCCTTCCCTTATTCATAGAGAGCATACTGAGTAACATTCCCCAATGCTCTGACAGCTGAATATAACAAAAATCCGTCGCTGCGGTAGCCGCATAGCGTTTTTCAGACTTCTACATATTATGAAGGAAATGATTTATTCCTTGCGTCTGTCAAACAGAGATGCCTTGACTACTGAGCCATAGAACCAGCCTTTTCTTAATCGTTTTGTGAATGTCACCATGTTGATGGAAAGCCATTCTCACGCGTCTAACATTTGTACATTTGTACAAAAAAAAGAGAAACTTTACTGGACCTGGACTCCAATCAGTTAATCTTGTGGACCTACAACCGTTTACTGACTACGTGGTCAAAGTGCGCTGCAGATACAGGTGGAAATGGAGCGACTGGAGTACCCCTCGCAGCTTCAGTACCACAGAGGACAGTGAGTGTTGGAACCAAATACAGAATACCGAAATCATTCTAAATCGAACCCTGTCATTTTAGAATATGAAAAATATGAGAGCTAAAAAGAGCATGAGAGATGTAAGAAATGAAATCCTTATCTGCTTTTCTCTCATGCCTTCAGAATCCCCCTCCCGTAATTGTGTGATAGGTACTTTATATCAGTCACGCCCCCCCTGACTATGCGTCAGCCTCGATTCATCAAATTCATTCTTGATCACTGAGTGCGTTTTATTCATTTTCCTCCAGTTCCCGAAGCTCTCGACGTGTGGGCGCACAGATCCAGCGGAGAAACTGTTATCGCATGGAAAGTAGGTGTTGCGCTGTAAATGCAAATTAAAAGCAGTTATTTGAATATGTACAGTGTACATAACCCATTAACTTCCTTTTCTTTTTTTCTTTTCTTTTTTTTTTTTTTTTTTAAATTTCTACAGCTCAGAAAAAGCCATGGAAAAATCTTACACTACACCGTGACCATGGACAATACCACACCAGAGGAGATAAATGATGCACAGATGAATTGCATAACCAGGCGCAACGTGACCGACATTATAACTGTATCGGCTGCTAACAGCGCCGGTTGCTCTCCCCCCTCCAGTGTCCGCATCGCCGAGCCTGAGTCAGGTGGGGGGGGGGGGGGGGGGGGGGCATGGGTCAGGGTGCAAGACCCAAATTTAAGCACCTCCATAGACATGACTTCATGTTCAGAATATAACGGAGTAGGAACTCAAGCTGCAAAGTTAGCCTGTCTTACCAAGCAGACAAATTAATACATGTCGAATATAATATGTAATTCAAGAGTATATTGTCACAGCGATATATATCTTTCTGTATGTTCAGTTTAAAATGTTTGTAACGGTCTTTCATTTACAGCTGAACCTGTTCTCACAAGCACCGGCCATGAAGGAGGTTTTAATTTTTCCTGGCCACGCAGTCCTGATGCCGAGTGTGGATATGTGATAGACTGGTTCCAAACCCACAGGAATGAGTGTTCAATAGACTGGATGAAGATCCCTCTTGAAAACACAAGTGCTAGGATTCAATCAGGTTTGTCAGCTAAGAGAAGAGTACAACATTTGCATTACTGGACCAGTGTGCTGCGTTTTAAAAAGAGTGTTTGTGACGACCTGGCTCATTACTTTATGTCTGTTGGGGAAATTACAGGTGGGAGGCATATCTGAAACATTCAGTGCAGCGCATGGGTTTCATAAGTCATAGACTGTAATTGCATCTGTCGTGCTAATGCAAAGCGTCTTACAAAGAAATTAAACAATGGTTTGAATACAGTCAAGATTAGTCTACCTGCGACTGAGCATAGAAAAAAACATAACGCTCTACAGACAGACTTAAGTTTTAACACGAACAGCAACATTTAACAAACATTTATTTAGGAATGTTTACACAGCTCATCATCACACGGTTCAACTCAACAACATTTATATTAACAAAGCTAAACAAACGACACGATTCAAGACATATTTGGGTGGGTGGCAGGATGTCATAAATTCAGGAGTTATGGAGATTCCAGCAATCTACGAATTCCAACTGCACTAGCGAAGTAATCCAATGTCAAGTGTACTCTTCACACACATAAACTTTCGCTACCGTACTCCTCAATCAGCACGGGTAACAGTGAGCTCACTGGCTATCCTCATGTACTCCATTCCTGATTTAGTCGAAATTAAGCTATTCATAGGTTCTGCCTCATTCAAAAGTAAACTTTGACTAAAAGTCATAGGTGGTTGATACTCCTACAATGATTTCCCACAAAATTCCAACACACACACACACACACACACACACACACATACACGCATACACACACAAACAGGCATACAAACACGTGCACGGACACAAAGTAAAATAAGAAATAGAAATGGTTGAAACTGTTATACAACATGACAGACAAAAGAAACAAAATGTATGATATCCATTTTAAATATAATTAATTACCAGTCCTTTGTTAATGATCGAATTATAATTAGGGCCCTAGATCCGTATTTGTTGATATGTAATGTCCAATGTCATTATGATATGTAAATGAAGCAAAGGTCATTTTGTTATCTGTAACAGAACTGTAGCTACACTATACTACAGATTGCCTTTTTATGATGTAATCAGAGGAGCACAAATCATAGAATAGTGAAAACATCTTGCAGCTTACAATAACTGTAGTACATTTGGGCATAGATATGCAAATGTCTGTCAAAAAGATTTGTTTGAATGTGCAAGTTGTGTAAAAGAAATCTGGTAGAATGAATTTTCTTACAACATTCTCTCTGTCATTTGAACAGATAACTTAATGGCAGGGGAGAGATACACTCTGTCTGTCTATGCTTGCACACAACGTGGTCCAAAGCTGCTGAAGAGAAGCTATGGTTATGTGGAAGAGCAAGGTAAGTTCATTTGAGTAGAACCGAATGTCAGTGCCCTTTTCCCCACATCATTAGACAGTTGATAATGTTAGAAAAATCACAATGGGAAGAGATGCGGGGACTGGTATGACACATACTGGAAATGTTGGGTTAGAGTGCTAGCCTTCATCTTCTGATGCTACAGTGACTGGGCTGTGATAAGAAGGATAGACCAATAGATATGGTTCATTAGCTGTTACAAATAGGGTGAAAATGACCAGGAAAGTATTCATTTTCAAAGCTTTCCAAAGCCGAGTCATTCCCAGGAAAATCAGGAACTAGGAATGACTCAGTACAGACAGCAAGTGCAGACTTCACCCAGGTACAAAGAGAAGCACAGGGGTGTATATAGGCAGACACAATGAGGGACAAACTAAGGACAGGTGTACACAATGATCGGGGAACAATGTGATTAGCCAATGGGATCTAACTTGGCTCTTATTGGCCAGGAGACAGGGAGGTAGGGGCAGAGATCTGACATTAGCAGTTGGCTAACTGAAACCATTTTTTTTCCTTTTTTTTTTAACTTCTTTTTTTTTTTCTTCTTTTAAAAACTGACATAACTGAGCTAATGAATTTATTTATCAGGTACTTAAAGAAATGTAATTAAGTTGTTTCCTGTCTGAAACAATTCAGATGTGAACCGCACAAACCTTTTCAATGATTAAAAGATTTGCGCTTTCTGTCCTTGCTCTCAAACAGCCATGATCATAGTCTTTACATTTTACTGTATTGGGTATAACTCTGTTATGTTATAATTTTCTGTTGAGTGGTGCTGTCCCTCTGTCTCAGCTCCAACAGGCAAGGTTCAGAACCTTACAACCAGGCAGGAGGGCTCAAAAGTTGTGCTTTCTTGGGATCCAGTGCCCTTGGTGCACCGCAGGGGCATCATAAAAGGCTATATCGTGTCTTACTCCAGAAGTGAGAGCAAGAGTAAGCAAAAGGGGAACATGGGGGAATTTGTGTCCCACATTTCTCGTCATATTACACTTTCACTTAATCTTCTGTCAACTGTAACGTACCTTTCCCTCGCCGTGACCCCTGTTTATACGCAGATCCTACGTGTTTTAATATTCAAAACCCTGCGGCAAGAAATTGGACTCAGGAACTTGATGCCGATTCATACCAGTTCTTGGTGAAGGCTTATACCTCTGCAGGAGAGGGCCTGGAGGCCAGTATTGGTATCAGTGTGGCCCCACAACGTAAGTGTGCAAGTGCTTTGATTTGGTTAATGGTCTTTGTAGAATTGCTTTTTCTAATTAGCGTACTTCAAATGCTTGTTCAAAATACCTGAACATATTTAGCATTCAGAGTGATTCTAAAACTAATCTCCAAATCATTCTGCCACATTATTTGGAATTTTTAAGATAAGAAGTGTGATAACGACTACTATGTCTTGATTGTTAAGCTCCTCAGATAATCACTGAGACTGCCATAGCCTTGGTTGCTACTGTCCTTGTCCTCACCATCATCACCACACTATGCTACAGAAAGAGAACATGGTAAGGGGCAAATATCTCATTTAGCACTATATTACATGGTTATTACCCTCTTAAAAATTACCCATGACCTATTACTCATGTAAGTGTTGTTTCAGCCAGATATATATGCTTAAAAGTATTGCAATGATCAATGTTTTATAATCATTTAACAGGTTGAAAAACAGACTGTATCCCGACATTCCTCAGCCAAAGTTCAGAGATGAATGGCCAGAAAAGGTGAATCCTCAATCTGTTCTTAGATTTACAATGATTTGATACATTGAGAAGAGAATATTAGTTTCGCTTCCTCTTTGAGAACTTGATCGGTGTTTCTTTTTTTCTTTTTCTTTTTTTTTTAATTCCTAAGATCAGGGAGGTCCTCTTTCAATGGTTTTTGGTTTACAGTCGAACGTGATCTTTTCTCTTTAGGAACCTCTTCACTGCCAGTTAATGAAGGTGGACGTCAACGCTGAATGTACGGTCCCGAGTGTAAAACCCCAAGAGCTTCCTGCAGAGCTTACCTCAGTGAATGAGTACCAGCGTGAGGAGAAGCAGCCCCTAAGTGACCCCCAAAAGCAAGTTCCATGCTATCTGAACTTAGAAAACACTGAGCCTTTGGTCACCATCACCGAATACACAGTCATTTCAACAAGCGCAGCTCAACACTTAGAAAATCCCACTTACCAGTCTACTGCACCGTTGGACCTTGAGGCAGTTTCATCCATACCAGGTTACTCACCTCAAATGACCTCCGTCCCAGAGGCTCCACTCCAAATTGACCTGACATACCAGCCTATCAAAGACTCGCAGGCCTATCAGCCACAGTCTAATTGGTCAGTGGATGTATCTAACATAGCCTATCAGCCCAGCTTGCCTGGAAGTCCCACCTCAGTCAGCTCCACACATTGTTTGCTGCAAGAATCGAGAGGTAATTATAAATATACATAGAGACACACCCTGGCGGGTCGTATAATCCATTAGCCATGGTGTAAAGAGTTGCCATTCATAGCATAAACTTGTTCATATTTGTGAATTCGTATGAAAAGTACGTTCACTAAATCTTTAGCTGTGCTTCATCAAATAAATTTACTTCCACGAATGCTAAAAAGACGTAGATAGAATCCAGCCATAGTGTATTTGCCTGTGTCCTTTTGTGGCAGACAGTGCTGTCTGTGCTGACTTTGCATTAGCTTGTGTAATGCATTATACAATAAAGGGTAACCATCCTATCAAAATGGTGCAATCTGTCCATTAATAATGTAGTGGCACTGGCAAGAGCAGGCCTCTTCCCAGCATCCCTGGCAGCTGTATGCATAAATAGTTGTGCATTCCCTGTTTCCCTGTTGTGTTAATATGTTTAGGAATTAGTACCTGTTGAGTTGTGTCGATAATCCGATGTTGTTTAAAATGAGGGGATTTCATTAATCTTGCCTTTTTAAGGCCAAGCTTGCCAAACCACACCAAAATATCAGTTTTCTCAGTAATTGTTTCTTCTTGAGTCAGTGCAGTAACTGAGGCCTTATCATTATGAGGTAGTTGCACAAGAGCCCCACAAAGATTCAGCTGTGAGCTGACACCATGTGAAGACTTTGTACCAGCAAGTGCACAGATACAGGAGGCAGGAGACATGTGAAATGGCCAGTGCAAGGGAAGAGCTGCTGTGGGCACCCCAGGGTGTGTGTCCAATAGTTGGCTGCCAGAGAGGGGGCTATGGCTAGTGTCAGCAGCAGGTGGTGAGCATATGGAAAGTGACCCCAAGAGCCCAGCCAGGGCACCTGAGTGCTGCTTTGGCTTACCTGCCCTACCCATGGGTAGAGACCCATTTAACCTTCAGCCTACCTGCCTCCTGGATACACTGGGGAGAGGCCAGTGAGACTGGGTGGCTTTACGTTGTGGGTGGAGATGAGACCACGACAGTGACACAGCTGGCCCTGGACTGTCAGACTGGCACAGTTCCCTCGTATGCCTGGCCAAAAGGTCTGAAAGAGTCAGCGGCTATGGTAACAGCCCTGGGACTGCACCTCAGAGGATACAGAGTGAACAACCAATGGGAAAGCCAGCTGGGCCTGGCTGATCAAGGAGGACACAGAGAGCCCAGCATGCCCTCAGCAACTTAAAGACCTGGTGTTGGACTGTGTGAGGTGGTTAGGCCTTACAAAAAGGGCAATGTGACGGCAGTAGGGAGGGTAGGTTTCTTCCCTGCTTGCATTATGTATGTGTAAATAGTTGTGCATTTCCCATTACCATCTGTGTCTTCACTGTGCTCAGTAATAGATACCCTTTATGTTGTGATGAGGTGTGTGGTAATACGTGATGTGTAAGTTATTTCTAATGCTTGTTAAAGGCTCTTCTTGTAGAACTTTTTTTTTTTGGCAGGATTTGGCCTAATGTGAACATTTCATTACTTGTGTATAATGTCATCCTCTTGAATGTCTGTTATTTTTATTTCATGACTGATAAATGGAAAACTAAGGACTGTTATAGTGCTGTATTAATCATTTAATTGTTTCATTTAAAATAAAGATATTTTCTTAGTAACATTCCTGTGTTTTGACCTGTGAAGAGGAGTATGCCGCTGCTGATGTCTATATTAGGAATTTTAAGGAGAAAATGGAAATTAAAACATATATTATATTATATTATATTATATTATATTATATTATATTATAGCTTAAATCGTGAACGCTCACGACTTACCGCGCACGTTAAAAATAAACGAATAAATAAAATTAGAAAAAAAAGATGTCACATCCCGGGCACCGTAGGAGAGAGCCAAGTTAGATGTCCTGGGTCCCTGTTGCCATGGTAGCGAACCACCTTCTGTAAACAAAAGTGTGGAGTGTTGGACGTCTCCTAAATTGCTTACTTGTACATAAGTTTAAAGCTCTAATTGATGTTAAAGACGAACGATTATTCCTTCAACATATGTCAACATGTTAGTTGGTCACAGAAGCAAAGTACGATGTCGAGAATTCACAGGACCAACACCACATTCAGTCGCGGTGGTGAGCTACCTTACTATTCATTACTAAGAGTTTAGCACTCGAGGATTGTTTTCAGACTTATAGCCGCATTTTGACTGAAAACGATTACTTGGGCTGAATTAGCCCGGCCTCTGAGAGTTAGACGTAAATCAATTGAGCTTCGACTTTCTGTAACAGCACATGGAATTGAGACACATGACAATATATGTTGAAGTAATTACGTTTTCATCATCTCCTACTTCATCTCAGTCCAGTGCGACTAAAAAGAAAAAAGGCAGCAACGTTTTCTTTGATTTGTGAAAGGCATAACCTTCGGCACTTTCGAGATATCTAGGTGCCAGTCTTTTAGTCAGTTTCTTAGTGAATGCATATATTTGCATCTCACTAAAAGAGAATATAAACCACTTGCTACACTTAAGCTATTTTCCACTTAATCTTAATCTTTTTTTTTTTTTTTGTATAATGTTTAATTGTTATTTTTAAGAGAGCAAGGTTTCCGTCGGCAAGACCAGCTGATTACCTTATTGAGGAGAGACGGAAACAGGAGGGGGCACGCGATAAAGTGCTGGAGTATACCAAGGATCAAAGTACTTGCGATCTGAGGATGCTGTGGGAAAGGAACACTGATCGCCGCATTGTGTCTGGCACTATTGAGAGGCGACTCCATGAAGCCATGGAGCAATACCAGATGAGCATTGATGAGCGGAGGGAGAGGTTTCTTGTTTGATCCTTTAGCGCCATATAAATGAACAAATCGTTAGACGCTAGTTTTAATTTTGTGATGTCTAGTAACAACTCACTAAATGATCCCCCTCCACCTCCTACCCCACCTGTAATGCCAGATTGCGTGACCTCCTGGAAGAGGAAGAGAGAGAACTCCTCAGAGAGCTTGAGTCCAAAACAGAGACTGTGCTTGAGAGACAAGCTAGGATGCGAGAGAGAGCCAAGTCCCTGCGAGAGAGAAGAGAGAGTGACAGGCAGAAAGTCGCTGCTGAGAAGCTTGAACAGCTCTTCAGGTATTCGTTAAGAGGAACTCAGTATTACAGTGGAAATAGTTTCAATTTATTCACATAAGAATGCGATGATGTATTTACATTTTGGTGTGTTGTCACCTTCATTCTACTTCGAAAATGTATCAGCATTCATAATGTGCAAGGCTCAAAGTCTTTGCTCAAGGTGTCTTCCCCAAAATTGATTATTCTACCTAGTTAAGGATTCAAATCGCTGAAGTTCTGTTCGTCTCCTTTTAATCAACATTCTTAACAACTCAAGTAGATCAATTGTTCACACTGAATATTAATGCCATGAGATGGAATAATGACAGTGTATCCCTCTTCTTGATAACGTGTTAAAAGAGAGAGCTCCAGCGCGTTGCCCGTTGTGTTTCAGAGAGCAGAGCGAAGAGCTGCGGGCTGCCCTGACACGTCAAAGGCAGGACGAAGTCTGCACCGAGCGAGCGGCTCAGATCCGGACGCGGGAGGAAGCCCGACGCTTACGACAGGAGGAGGACAAACTCTTCGCCCAGCTTTGGGAAATGGACCGCCAGGCCAAAGAGGAGCGTGAGACGCAGGAGGTCCAGCGTCAACTGGAGAACAACCATCAGCAACTGGATTTCCTGCGAGCTCAGATGGAGGCCGCAGAGCGGCAGAGGAGGCAGGCGAAACAGCTGAAAGAAGAAGAGGCTCAGCTTCTGGTAAAGACTTTTAGGCGTTACCCAACGGACCTCAAAGCCAGGCTCAAGCAAGAACTTTTTTTTAATCTCGATATAATATTGCTCGTCTGTTTGGTGTTCCTTTTAATATCGACTTTTGTCCTTTGGTCATGCGCCTCAGAGAGAGCAGAGGGAGACGCAGCGTTTGGAGGAAGAGCGAGAGCAGAAGCAGAGGCTGCTGCGTCAGGAGAGCCGACGTAAGCAGCTGGACCG
>NC_044497.1:52065275-52127775 GCF_902362185.1 Chanos chanos
AGGTTCCATCATTAAATAACCGCCTGATTTTAAGCACAATGCACTGTGCACTTATTCGATATGAACACGTAAACGTCCAGACCATAGTAACTATGTTAGTCTCACATGTGTGAAACAATGGTAACCAAGCCTATTATGGTCTCACTGAAAATTCTGGCCAACAGTCTGTCGGTGACTTACTCTTGGAAAAGAGAAGACTAATAACTTAATGGCTATCCAAGTTTTTACCGTCTTACTCAACAAGCAACTGTACTGAGATTTATGAAATCATTTACTTTGAAGAGAGAAAAGATTGAGGATGAAGAATTGTGCGAATCAGTTTTTCTGGTAGTAACGTACATAAAACATTAATACACTGGTTTGATTATTTGTTTAAATGAATATTTGGACCCCGTAAACTGTCCCCAGGCTTAATCCAAAGAGTTACAAAGTAGCTTATGCAAGGGCAACAGAATTTCCGTATTGCATTTTGAAATTGATTTCAAAGATTAACTACAAACCCAGGTGCCTATTATAAATATCCCTAATCCCCTGCATGACTCAGGCCTTTCCACACTCTTTCACCAGAAATGTAAAAGAAGTCGCTCTCCGTGACCACTGCTGTTCCCAGTACAATAGTGCCCAAGTGCCATTAACATCTGATAAAGTGATTTGTGAGGGAAAAGAAAGATTTGTTAAGTTTCTTGCTTGATGCAGTACTTAGGTGGTTCTCAGTATGTTGAACTAACTGTTTTTTCAATTAGGGACACTAATGTCATTGCAGCATTTGAATATGTTAGTGGATGTGCCTTCCAAAAGTTTCTTAAACTGTGGCGCTGACGCAGTGTTTTAGATGTTGTGGATATAGTTCTTGGATTTTAGACTCAAAGACATTAGGTATCACTCATGGCTCTTTGTATTAGGTAGATGTGTTCTGAGTTTTAATCAGTTAATTTTGGCCGTGTCAGAAATACATAATCCTATTAAACTAACCAGACTGTGGTGTCTTTGTGCGATTTCTTTTTTTGTTAACATGCTAATTTCTTTGGACAAGGATTGTATTATGTTCTTATTTTTTTTTTTTCTTTTGTTTGTCGCGGCTGTATTTAGAATGATAAAGTCAAATCGCCATTGTCCAGGAAACCAGTTTTCGACAATCCATTTTGGTATTAAGGAACTGATTTGTCATTGGCGTGCTATTGACAGATTCTGTTAAGGCCAGTAAAACAAGTCTTCTGTGGAGTTATTGCTTCAGAACGTAGATTAGGTCTACAGGACCATCTCAAGACATGACATACTGGCTAATTCTGTGAATGATTACACAGTTATGAAAGAGTGACTCATTAAGTGATGTCATGTTGATGTTTTCTGCATGTCTTTGTCGTTGGTTTAGCGCTGGAAAACATGATGTCATTAATCCAACCTGTTTTCTAATGTAGCTCCGGCCCCGTCATGCGATGCGGTGTAGCCAAATCTTGCTGGTGGGCTTTTTTTTTTTTTTTTTTTTTTCCTCATGTCAGTCCTGATGGGCTTATTAGTTCAGAGGCTTAGCGACCACTTTAATTTTCAGTCAGTTACAGATAGATGGTGCAACATCTTAACCCCCCCCCCCATCTGTTACCTCCCTAATCAAAGCCCACTTACATCCACTGACTCCTTAAACACACTCCTCTGTAATCCACTCTGAAGGCAGTGAGACGGAACCAGAAGCTCCATCTGTCTTGTCATTGTGTATATTCCAATAACATTCAGACCCAGTCAGCAGAAGGTTTAGTCTTCATACACCCAGACTGAAAAAAAAAAATAGGTAGCCTGTAAGATCATAGCCTTTAAAAAAAGAAAAAAAAAAAAGATTAAACTTTCAGCCTGCTGCCTCTCAGCTGTGTAAGCTGTGGTTGGAAGTGTTTTATTTGTTCTTAGGCTCAGGGGCTTTTTGGGGTTGTATTAATTTGGTACAATACAACCCCCCCCCCCCCCCCACGGTGAGGTTTTGTTTTAGGAGTAAGTAGCACAAGTCCTGAGCGTGTTTATAGGAATTCAAATTCAAGAGTGATCGTTCATTCATTCATTTATCCATCCATCCATCCATCCATCCATCCATCACTATATGCATCCTCTTACCAAAACATTCTGTTGTTGAAAGGAATTTAGCATCCTGATTCACACACATCCATTCTTGTATATCTTAAGTTTACACAGTGCCTGCTCTTCCCCTCCCCCTCACAACAGTTGTCCAGGAGACAGTCAGCTGTCATTGGCAAATATGGCATTTGATTTAACCGTTGACCATATATAGTTATCGTTGTGAATCACCATCACAAGGCATTCAGTAACCTTCAGTTCAAAGTGTGTGATTTGCCATAGAACACAGCATGTCTTTACCATGACTTTATCTCCTGAAATTCAAACCCAGGCCTTGTTTTGTATTCAGTTACTTCTAGAGTTGCTTTATCACCTTTTTTATATGGAGGTATTTATGCCACACCGGAGATTAGTAGTTAGGCTCTATTTTGTGTTGCTATATGTTTATAACAGTAGGTTGGTCTGCATTAGGAAAGTTTGAAAGGTAATGCAACAGCTTCGGTGGTTCCTTGTGTGGAGGTAGCACAGAAGGTCTTGGTAAACAAGTTCAGTGGATCCTGGGGGACTTGAGCTTAGAGCCAGGTGTGTTTGCGTGTGTGTGTGTGGACTCTCCCTCCCCCTGAATGGCTGTTCCACTCCCAGGTCAGCTGACGTCACTGTGGTGACTGATGTTGAAAAGGGAGCTTCCAGTTAAGGTTGGGTGAAGAAATCCGAGTGGAATTTGTGAGACTCAGATTCTTCCATTGTAAAGTTCACACACACTGTTAACTGTGAGAAGACAACCAGTTCCCGGTTTACTAAACAGATAAGTGTATGGAATTTCACTTAGTGTTATGATGTATTGTCCACCGGTGCAGCAAGACCTCTTCATGCCCTGGTTATTTCAAACCACCTCAGAAATTACAGTACATTCTCTAGCACTAAATGTTTTTTTTTGTTTTTTTGCGGTTTCAGTCGCCTGACTTCTGCTTTGAAAGTGATATGGATCCTTCTAACTGAGCATACTCTGCAACCTATGCTTTACCTTTTACCCTCCAGTTAAGTAGCCTTTGCACTTCACAATTCAATAGTGATTTGTGAACTTCTCATTATTGCATGGTTGTATCTAAGAATTTCCCCATAATACAGCCTGTGACTTCTCTGATCTGTGGACTGACCAAAGATCAGAGAGAGAGAGAGAGAGAGAGAGAGAACAAAAAAAAACACTTCCTCCAGAACACACCCAGTCTGTCCTCCTGGGACAATTGTCATCATGTTGATACCTATGTGGGTGGAGTTATTAGAGCATGGAGGTGGAACACTAAGCTTCTTTCTAACAATTCTGAACCTGCCTTTCGATAAAAGGGGAATACTGGTGAAACCAGTGAGACCTGAGAGAAACCAGTGGTTTAATACTCTTCCCTTTTTCCTAATTTTGCTGAATCACGCTTTAATTAAAAAAAAAACAAAACAAAAACACGCACACTTGATCTGAATTGAACTGTTCTCAAACAATACATAAAGAAGAATGCGGAACGTGTTTAAGCGGAGCGTTATTTGAAATTGCACCGTTTTGTATCAACCGTAATGAAAAACCAGTTACACCAGTTACTTAAACTCGACTTTGTGAGAAACTTGGATTTATTGCGGTCTCTTTGGAAGGAAACTCTTATCATTGCCAGACCATGAACTTAGTTGCTGACAGGATGACGTGGACCCTGGAGTCTTTTGTTATGCAACAGAACCACACCAAACCAGTCGTACAGGTCTTATCTCTGCTATTCACCTGTCTGTTGTCCCCTCCCATTACGACTCAACTCAGCGTTTCTTTCTTTCTCTTTTTTTTTTTTTATTTGTAAACTCAGTGTCTTCACAGTGTCTCTCTAAACATGCAGTACACACACATAGCCACAAAGACTCACTCTTACTCACTGATCTGTCACCTTTGGCCCCTGGGGAGAGGTGTGGTTACAGATGGCTTTCACACATATAGGCCCACATATGTTAAAATAGCATGGTTACTGTTTACCAATGCAATTTTTTTTTGTTTGTTTTTCGAGGTAATAAACTGTCTTATGTGACAGGTTTTCCTATTGCTTTGTGCGGTTACCTGTCTGGTTTCTAAGCGTGACATACTCTCGGGTAATTCTGTTGACCTAAGATTTCTGCAGCTGCTAGTAAAAAAAAAGCCATTTCATTAAGTCAGCCAGAAACTACATGAGAATAAACAGAGAGAAAGTTGAGGTCAGCTCTTCCCGACACCTCAACGCAGGATGTGTCCCGCAGCAAAGCTGGAGCCTGTGAAGACAGTGAAGCGTACCTCTTTAAGAAATGATCATTTTGTAGGTTTAGCCATGTTTTTCGCTTGTACTGTGAATCTAGTGCGTTTTCTTAAGATTATGTTAGGAAAACGTTGTTGACAGTGATATGTCAGTAGATGTGTGTGTATCACTCAGCTGGAAAAGGATCTGTGAGAATACTTAGGTAGGGAATATAAAGTGAACAACTGTACGTTTGCCAGTACATGGTTTGGCATTGCTTCTCTTAAAGCTGAGAATGTTGTGCTTCATTCTGCCTGAACAGGTGTCATTATTCCGCCCTGACGGAGAAAGGTGATGACATCGGTGACATTATATGAGACACCGTCAACATTAATAGTCCAATTGTTTCCTTACAGAGTCATAAGTCAGACAGCTTTTGTTGTGTTGTTCTTGTTGTGCGGGACAAAGTGTTCTAAAGATGTGTCCAGTGACTTTAAGCTCACAGTAGGTGTGTTTCCACGTACATCCTCTGTTTGATCTCTTGTTTGCGGTGCACAGAAGAGGCTGACATTGTTTCAACTGATGGTCCAAAGAACCGAATGGGGTGACTTTTTGTTAGTGTCTTTGCTGTTGCTGACACAGAGAGGTTTTATTAGGAATGTAACTTCTGATCATGAAAGTGCACATCGACAAGAGCTTTTGACAAACATTTGATTGAAAGATACTTCAAATTCTTTGAAAACTGAGCTCTAAGAAATATGGTTAATCATTTTTGAGTCCTGTTATTAATTTTTTTTTTAACAGTCTGTGCTATAGCACTTCATCAGACAGGTCTTATCTGATTGGAGGAGAAAATAATAAATTGGCTATATGATGACAGACGATTAAGACCCTGGTATTTGGGGCCTTCAGTACTTATCTGGGGACAGATAAGATGATGTGTGGTATCATATCTGTCTTATTGTCATCCAGGATGGCCACAGGGTGTGAGGTTTGTAAATGTGTCTTCAAAGAGAAATTGCCTCCCCGGCTATGACCATTCATCCGGCCTCATCTCTGAACGAGTCCTGCCGAGTTGGATATGTCGCATTGTTGGTTCTTAAAAATTGAAGATCCCAAAGTTTGACCAGTCAAAAGATTTAAAAATGGCCCGCAAGCTCAGTGTTCTCAAAGGAAAAAAGCGACTAATACTTATTTTTTAATGTGAAAATGAAAATGTCCTCTCTTCTCTCTCCCTCCCTCCCTCCCGCTCTGAGGTATCATTGTTCCGTTGCAATCCACGCTGTGAAAAAGAGACTGCAACTTTCAAATGAGAGAGGGTAAAGTATACCTTCAGAATGGCCGAGGAAGCTACTTCTTCTGCTGCTGGTCTTTTTATCACCTGTCAGATGCTGAAAATTCTGCCATTTCATCTTGCTTTCAATTTTGCAGTCTTCACCGCTTAACATCATGTCAGTGGAATGATGCATGAAGAAACTAACGTAAACATTTTATAAGTAGTGTTTTAATGCAAAGTGTCATGTCATTGATGAGTTCATTAATATTTAGTGAGGTGTCAGTCAATACTAGCACATCAAGGGCACCACAATATTGAATTTGAACCTTGAATTTGTGTGTGTGTGTGTGTGTGTGCGCGCACCCGTGTGCGTATGCGTGTGTACGTGGGCTAAAATGGGACACTCTCCCTCTCTCTCTGTAACTGGACATGAAGAGGTCTATTGTAATGTTAATTGAAGAGGACGGGAAAACAGCTAATGACTCGGCCTGTATCCCTGCAATGCCTAAAGCAGAGGTGTGGTTAGGCTCAATGCGTTGACAACCCCCCCCCCCCCCCCCCCCCCCCACCTCGCCCCCCCGGGGATTCCTCACCAGGCACCCAGCTTGTTTTTGTTGACGTTGCTGTTAATTGAGGGTCAGAGCACTACTTGTTAAGCCATTGTGTGCAGGTCTATAAATATAAGAAGAGGCCTCCATTCATCCCACACACACACAAAAAAAAATGTATCTCAAATTTTTGGTCAAATGAAAAAAAAAAAAGTAGAGTTCAAATATTTTTTGGAAGAAAGAACTTTTTGGTTTCTTTCTGCATAGTTTCAGCTTCATTCGACGAAAGCAGCCCCTCAAAGCACAGGCTTCAAGTTTTATGATAATTGCTTTTTCTTTTTCTTTTTTTTTTTAATCTTATTCGCTTGCCCTAATTACAGTCCAAATATGATACATACTGAGTCTGAATCCTTTGGTGGTGCACTGTGAAGTCTGGGTTTTTACATTTTAACAGAATTGCCCCAGAAAAACAATCTCAGTGTGAGATCAAAATGCTCTCTCCAGTAGCTGAGTCGACTGAATAGAGAAGTCCCCCCCCCCCCTCCCCCCCCCCTCCACAAGTTACCCATACTTGCTAAATTTGTGGAGACCAACCAGACTAATCTGTGTTGTCTCCCCTGTAGCATGCAGTGCATGATACCAATCTGAGACTGGGAGTTTAAGAGAAACGGTGATTACTGGTGCTTTGTTTCTTAGCTTAAAGAGTCGTGACTATAAAGTAAGAGACGCTGAGAAGAGAAGAGGAGTGGTACATGTAAACTAACGCGATTGTTTCTCTTAGATTTTATTGACTTTTTATCTCCGTGCTAGCACCAGCACTTTAAAAATGCTTCAGCAGTCTAAATGATAACGCCATGGTCAAGATGAGGTTTATTGATTTAAAAAAAAAAAAATAGCTTTATTTCTCCAGCGGAGCCTCCCACGGATTCACTGCTATGGCCAACACGTACTCCGGGGCTGTTTTTATGGGTGATTCATTTTTGGAAAAAAATTATGAGTTGGCCAAAAATGTTGCCTGGATTCAGTGCTTTGCTGTACAGCCTCAAACAGTTCCATTTGTTGTCAGCCGTGTGACTTTACTATCTCATGAAGCGTTTCGTTAAAGTAAAGACGTGTTTTTAATGTTTTCACTGTACCTATGGGACGACAGTGTAGATAAAAGCCATGATCATCCAAGGGTGAACAAGCAAACAAAAACACTCATGCAAAATTATAGTGCTCTATGTTTCTAAAAAAAGAAAAAAATCACACCCCTTACAATTATTTAACTTCAGCTAAACCATAAAAACATTCTTTCATGTTATTGAAGCATGCTCCGTTGGGCCTTCCCGAACAGGAGAGCTTTGACACGGGAAAGGGCATTCAGGCCCCGCCCACCACGTGTTTTCTTAGCCAGCTGACACAATGAGGTAAGAGTTGTCTGTGTTTTACAAAGCAAATGAGCCAATGGTTCACTGAAGACCTGTTTTGCATGAGATCTAGGCTACTACACACAGGAACAGAAATGCCAGATATGCTTTCTCTGTCAAAAGCCAGCTGCGCTCAGCGAGTCTCACTCTATCAAATATTTCTTAGATGTGTCTTAACTGTCTTCGGCTGGGTGTGGTCGCTCTGTTCCACCGTTACTGCTGAAGACGCAGGACATATTAGAAGTTACAGAGTGACGTTATGTGTGAGGTCAGTTAGAGCATGTGACTCAGATGAGCTACATGCAATTGTGGTAGTGCTTGTCCCTGACAGGACATTCATACAAACATTAAGCCACTCTGTTGATTACACAAAAGTCCTAAGAGACGGTCGCGTGACCTCTCAGAAATGATGTGAAGGCCGTTAAGTATCCGGTCGGTAATTGGGGTTGTTTTCATTTTGCTTTTGTGGAATTTCTAAAATGGGAATAACATCATACTGGTGTGCATTGAAATGGCCTCATTCATAAAGATGGAGCGCACTGACAACAAACATCTCACCATGTTTTATTCTGACAAGGAAATGACTTATCCTAAACAGTGAACTTGTATCCTTTCACTCCACCTCAGTATTGGACTTGGAATCTCATTAAGGCCTGAATTTCCATACATAAGCTATTTCTTCCTTTTTCCGTCATATGTGCCGAGCGATTCCCGCCATAAGGAATACGCAATACCAGTCACGTGACTCGTTTTGACTGGCCCGCGCCTGTCCCCGTTGGGACAACAGCCTCTCCCGTATTGACATATCTGAATCACGTTACGATGAGTTGATTTGTTCAGTCAGAGGCATCTGTATTGGATTAAAAGAGAAATGTTCGTGATCCGTTTTGGAACTGGACAGAGAAACGCAGGTATAGGTGACACCACCAACCCAATGCATCCTTACAGGACAAACAACCAAAGAAACTAATCAGTACGCATGCTGTGCAGGCAGTCCCCGAGTTACGAATGTCCGACGTACGGACAACTCGTACTTACGGACGGACTGCCATAAAGCCTATTGCATTAAATATTTGAGGTAAATACAATGGTTCGGAATCACGAACGCACACACTGCTTTGTGACGCTCATGAAAACCGTTGCGCGGTTTCAGCGGTTTCGTCGGCTCGAGGAAGGAGAACGCCGTCCGCCATTACGCACATTTGAATAACTGACGCTAAATAAAAACCGAACGTCCCTGTTCTGACTGACCTACAAACTCGACTTAAAGACAGACTTAGGGAACGGATCTCATTCATAACCTGGGTACTGCCTGTATATCTTTTTAATTCTAACGAAAGTTCGTAACTTCAAAAGATCTTTTTGTTTATGCGTATCTTTAAGAGTCTGTATGAACGTAGATTCTGACATGGCAGGTTGGTTTTGGGTGCGAGGTGACTCAGCTGTGCATGCCTAGTTCCCAGTCAGACCACTCATACCTGAAAGCCCAGAGCGCGTCTGAGGAGCCGACATGTCTTCGGCATAAGTGTACAGCTCTGAATGGCTCAGTGGCTCTGAATCATGTCCTCATTGTGTCAACGCAGATTCCAAAAACCTCAAGGTAAAGGAACATCCGGAAAGGACCGTTTCATTCCTCATTCATTCGAGCATCCAGGAAACGGGAGCTCTCCGCGCGTTCCTGTAGTTCTGGGAACGCCGCACTTGAGGAAAAAGCCTGTACTAAAACAGTTCTTTCCCCAGTACAGTTCAAATCCAGCTGCCTAATAATTAACCCATTCCCATTTTGTGGTAGAATTTGCATGGATGTGTTTGAATGCAGAACTAGGACGTGAATGTGTGAGTGTGTTTTTGTCCTGTTTGATCCTTTAAATAAACCCCCCTCAAAAATAAACAAATAAATATATCCCAGGCACGTGCCAATAACACAGGACCCCATGTGACGCGCTCATGCCTGCGTTCCATCAGAGATAGCGGCGTGGACTCCTGTGCACCGGCACAACTCGCTCATATTACCACATCTCCTTCACTATCTGCTTCCCTGTCTTATTAAAGAGGATTATAAAACCATGACATCAGTACGCAGTGCTCAAATATGCGGTGTCACCTCGTTGCTTCAGGGAAAGAGATTGTACAAAGTTCCGTGCCTCATCGTCTCACTGCGGATGACACGGGTCTTTTTTTTGGCACGAGGTGCCTTTATCTTTAATAAGGTGTCTTATCTTCAAGGCTTTTCCTAAAGTAGAGTTATATCAAGATCTGAGAGGTGGGGCTCGGGCTCACGCGTCAACACACGTGCGGTCGTTGAACAAACTCTAATGTTCCCTTCAGAGCACAGGAAAGTCTGAATACACTCATTGAACTGTAAAAAAAAACAAAAAAAACAAAAAGCAAAAAACTATAGAGCAGTATTGTCAACAAATCTGTTTGATGCTGCGTGTGATGTATGTAGAATTAATGTCGCTATTTTTAATTTAGTTTAATGGCACTGCGCTGGAGGGGGAGATGTGCTTAGCGACTTGTTTTGTTGTGTGTGTGGTGTGGTCGTGAAGCTCCATCCTCATTTCGACGATAAACAACATACAGAGAATCAGGACGGGAAATTCATGGCATTTACAAACACCACAACTCATTTAACTGAGAGCACTCCACATCTCAGTATTTCATCCTAATTCCTCATTGTTTTCAAGTCTTCGCCTTATCGCACAAAACCAAAGTTTCTCCCAGTCATATTGCAATGGCTTTCATCAGTGCCAATGTAGATGGGGTTTTTTTTTCTCCCCAGCTATCCTGTCTCATTGCTGTGATAGCTCCTGTCCATCTCGTTCTTGTATTTCTGTTCTCTCTCTTTTTCCTTTTGCTCTGCAGTCCTCCTCTCTCTCTCTCTCTCTCTCTCTCCCACCCTCTTTCTCTCCATAGTACATATGAGAAAAGATGCTAAAGGAATGTTTTTGCTGTTTGCCTAAACTCTGCTGAGTCACACAATTCAATTCTGTCTTTTCTATTTGACTCTCTTCCTTGATTTGTATTGACATGAAAGAAGAGGTGTATGGATTTTTTTTTTTTCCTGGGAGTTTGCTGTGACCCCAGGCATACACATCATCATTTCTCACTGAGAGAATGTATACGTAGCATCAGCCAGCAGAGTCATACACAAATGGGGATTGACAGACATGACTATTGTTTGTGTGTGTGTGTGTGTGAGCGCACGGGGGTAGGGGGTGGGGTCAAATTCAAATTAATATCATCGTATTAAATTCAGGACGCCAGTATTTGAACTGGTATGAAAACATTTGGTTCTGTGTGTTTAGTATTGGAATGTGGGCTTCTGTGTGCTCTCTGAGAATGTTTAGTTCTGTGTGTTCAGTTGGGAATGTTTTGTTCTGTGTGTTCAGTTGGGAATGATGGGTTCTGTGTGTTCAGTTGGGAATGTCTGTGTGTGCGTGTGTTCAGTGTGAAAATGTTGTGGTTTTGTGGGTTTTTAAGTCATAGTGGTCTTTCCTTTACTTTTTTTTTTTTTTCAACTGAACAGTGACCTCCAGTGACATCTTTTTTCCTGCTCTGTTATGAGAGCTTGGTCAGCAAATATTAAGCTGAAAAAATTACAGCTTTTTTTTTTTATCATTTAAAATTAATCATGTTAACGTATAGAGACCAATAACAGAGGTCATCAGCAGAGATGAATAGTATGTTATGAAATTCATCAGACTTTTAGCAAGTCTTTTTAGAAAAAGTATGTTCTTCACAAACTTTCTTCACTTTCTCGGTTCATCTTCTGTCCCAACCAACGGGAATTAAGAAACAATGAGAGGCAGAATGTAGGCTATGCTTTTAGAAATGTAAGGAGAGCAATTTTGTCTTTATAACGCTTTGGGCTATCCACATAATTCCAGTGCAAGTAAAAATGTGTCGATCCAGACTACAGAGGCAGTGCCCTCTCACATTAGCATTTTACAGTCACGCAGAGTCAGAGTTTTGAATCTTACGTCGACATGGGCATCAGCTGGGGTTAAGTTTCAATGGTAGCACTTTCTGGACTGAATAAAAAAAAAACAGCATGGACCAAGTGCCAAGAACAGTGTACAAAGCTGCTTCAAACTGAAGCCCAAATTGGCTTGTTGCTGATTCTGTATCAGTGGTGCGGCGAACTATCTATCTGTTCTGTCTTCCTGTCACTCTTCCTCTTGACTCTCTCTCTCTCTCTCTCTCTCTCTCTCTTCATTGCTCAGAGCACACTGATCGGAGATCAGTCGACTACTGATGTGGCTTTGAAGCCCTGAATAATTTTAGATACTGAGAGAGGTGACTGACAGCCTACCTGAACATCACCTTACTTGGTTTCTCGCCGTCTTTTGTCTATTCTCAAAGTGCCCCTGCCAGCATCTGCTATCTCATTCTGAGTGTCGTACACCCTATAATCCGTTTTGGAAACATTTTGAGGATTTTGGAAACATTTTGAGGATCATTTTGAGGTTTACAGTGCTGCAATGACCTCTGCTGCTTGAAAAGCGTTTTACATGAGGGCCTACGCGACAGACAGAGTAATGATCTAACACAGCTGTATGGCCTCTGTCACGTGATTGGTTATTGGAGTGTGTGTGCGCCCAGTCTTATCACTTTTTTTTTTTTAATGTGTACTGACTGAAAAGGGAGGAGGTTCATGATGGCCTGTTTCCTTTTATACTGTAAAAAAACCACACAGGGCTTTGTTTTTTGGGGGGGGGTGGGGGGGTTTGCATTAGTGTTTATCGTCTTTCGTGCTTCACCATAGCGTTTAAAAGAGCGCTTAGAGTGTGTGAATCATTTGAATTGATCCTGATCTGTCATGGAAAAGTATATGCAGAAAAAATGTTTGTGATGCACACATTACAAATGGTACAGATAGACTGTCTATGCTCTACCGCCTCAGACTTGGTTGCGTTTGTGAATAAAAAACTGTATCCAAAAGGACTCTATCAGGTACCCACAGGCCTATGCCTGTGTGTCTGTGCCTGTGTGTGTGTGTGTGTGTGTGTGTGTTTGTTTTTAGATTAGGGAAACTGTGCACTGACGGCAGTAGGTGCATTCCAGTCCTTCCATTCTCTGTTTGATTTTTTCAGTAATGTGTTGACTTAAGCAAAACAATTGTTCGATAGCATTGTCGTGTCTTTTTACTAATATTAACGCCATTTTACTATTGAGACGTTTCCAGTTCAATGTTTAGTTACATCTCTGTTTCACTGTGTTCACAGTACACCCGGGTATGGATCCCTGATCCGGAGGAGGTGTGGAAGTCTGCCGAAATTATCAAAGACTACAAAGAGGGAGATCCCATACTGCACCTCAAACTAGAGGATGAATCGGTAATCAAATGACATCTGTGCTCACTTCACTGTCAAAAAGCTTCACAGTCTTTGTGTAAAAGTCATGGACTTAACAGGACCAGACATAGACAGTACTTTGAGTCCATATCCCCGATACTACAATGCCAGATGAAAGACAGTTGAAACTGGTCAGAAACTCAACAATGGTACATCGGCGCTACTCAAACAAAAACGGTTCACTGTTAGACAAGCTTTGCTGAAATCTTATTGTCCCATTCAACTCTGTAGTGTACTGATAGTCCACAGTTTGTACATCATTAATCATGTTATGGAGAGTTAAGAAACTTCTGGTCCCGACCGTGTGACAGACTCTTGTCAAATAACAAAGGGATACGTCAGTAGAAATATGAATAAAAGGTGAACTAAAGGAATGATAAACCTCAACACAATCCCAACTCCTCCAACTATCCATCCAGCCACAGTCCCGGTAGACATGCCGACGTGTGGGTAATTAGTTCTGTAAGACCTCTCTTGGTATCTCTGTATCCAGATGGAGCTGCGTTTAGAAAAAACGAAACAAAAAAAAAAAAACCCAAATATGTCTTTTGAGTTTGTTGTCACTGTATTTTGTCTCTCTCACCAGACACTAGAGTATCCCGTCGGCCCTAAGCAAAACCAGCTTCCTTTCCTCCGGAACCCTGATATTCTGGTGGGAGAAAATGACCTCACGGCTCTCAGCTACCTTCACGAGCCTGCTGTGCTCCACAACCTTAAGGTCCGGTTCCTGGAGTCCAACCACATTTACACCTACTGTGGTAAGCCTTCTGTTTCCCTCCTTTTTTTACCTTCTCTGAGCTGAATGTTTTACGGTGTTCTTTAAACGGGCCCAGTGTTTGGTTTATATATATTTGTATATATATATATATAGCTCTGTTTTATGAGGCTGGTTTGTATGTGCTGCGTGTGTTTCGCACAGATAATATGACCATCTAATTAAACTGCCATCCTTTTCCCCTCCCCTATAGGCTCGTTATAGTTATTGTTGTATGTTTTGTTATTACTCATCAGTGTTGTGACCTCCTCTTTTTCCAAACGCCCAAAGTCCGCCCTCCCGAATCATTCCCACTATTATTCCCGGTCAGCTCCGAGTGACATGGTATGGAATGCACCGTCTGAAAGTGCATTGTGGGAGCTTAACTGGGACAGTAAACATGCATTGGTTTTATTGGTCAGGCTGTTCCTATAGCAACATACAAAGGCACGCATGGGTTTACCCTCCAGCCAGTCGCTGAAGTCTTTAGTTTTCCTCAACTCCTCTGTCTCATCTTTACTTCATGAGTCCCAGGCTGAAACATGGCGCTGGGGGGGGGGGGTGATTTGGTTTGACTTGAAGCGAAATCTCAGTGAAGCACTCTCTCTCTGACGTTAGGAAATGATGTCTTGATATCATCCACTCTGAATGCGTCTCTGAGAGTGGAAGAACGGCCTGTGATTCCTCTGCCTGTCAGAGAAAATCAGCCTCAGCCTATGGATCAGAGCAGACTTAATCAGCCCTGAGATCTGCACTGTAGCACCCTTCTCTGAATCACACAGTCAGGACAGCAGCACCGCCTTCCCCTCTCATGACCTACCCAGCAACTCATCTGGGGTGGGAGGACTCCTGATGGAGAATAATAATTGCATTTCCTTATGTGTCCTGATTTTTACAAAGTGCTGAAATATTGACCATGAACTCTTTGGTCATAGTATCACTGTACTGTCAAGTACTTTACTTGTATTTTTTTTTTAACAAATGCTTTTGAAATCCTTTTTTATAGTCAGCGATGAATCCATTTAAAAAAAAAAAAAAAAAAAGCAACGACGTTATTATCTTTGGTAAGGGATTAATGCTGTGTGCACAGTAATGCTAATGATACCAGTGTTTGTCAATTCGTGGTTTGATGTTTACTCAGTAAAGGGTACTCTCTCCTAACAGGAGCACTGTTGAGTCATAGTCACTTCTTGTCATACATGCATCAGCATCAGGACTGAATGATTTGCCTATGAAAAGTCGATGTCTTAATTTAAACCTTCTCGATTCGTTGTACCGACTCCTCAACCCCTTCAACCACGGAGCAGCTTGTTCCTGTTGATCACAGTGTGTTGAACACACTGAACACTGGTCTCCAGCACTTTGAGTCTGTCCACTGTTTGGACGAATTAGGTTATTTTTCTCTTGATAGACAGATCTTAGTCTTTATCTGCCAGTTCTAACATGAATCGATACGATTTCCTCTCCCTCTCTCTCCTCAGGGATTGTTCTGGTGGCCATCAACCCATATGAACAGCTGCCCATCTATGGAGAAGAGGTCATCAATGCATACAGTGGGCAGAATATGGGGGACATGGACCCCCATATTTTCGCTGTGGCAGAGGAGGCCTACAAACAGATGGCCAGGTACGAAGCCACGCGGCGTCAGTCACCTTCACTGTATTTGCAGTGATTACCTCCAGCGCCTTAGATAGCAATAACATTCCTCTTCAATGTATTTATCATTGCATTGCTATTAACTGCCTAATGACAATAAGGTTTGAGAACACCAGTGTTTGTGTATGTTGAGATCACTGCAGTAAAGTGTATGAAGTAAGATGAGAAGTACTGAAACTTTTTGAGAGGTTGGGAGAAAACGTCATTTGATTCAGTTGTTTTTTGGGGACACAGCCTGTGAATAGTCTCATAATTTACCCAGCATACTCGGTAATGGATCAAGTGGCACGTAATTATAACGTGCTCTGATGTCCTCGTTCCCGAGGCCTTTGCGTCTGTGTTGTGAATTTGTTGTCGTTTCAAAGCAAATCAAGAGAGGGACCGTCTCAGACCTTTGAATATAAGGCTAGGGGGAACCTGACCCTGGAGAAACAGCAGGGCAGTTCAGTGATGTGGGTCATGTAACAAGATCCTAACTGTTGAAGGAAATGAAGGAAAACAGCACAGCCCAGAGTTTGTATGACAGAACCTCGAGAGAACAGATCAACTCGGAAACAAATCTTGCCTACTGTTTGTTCCTTTTTTTTAATGTTAATTAAGTAAACTGATCTTTGTATCTGTCATTCAGACTAAGCTGACATCAATTATTTAGTCACCTCTCATAGCAGTATTTTCCTCCGTCACAGTCTCACAGGTTGTTTGTGTGTTTATGTGTGGTTTCACAGGCTGTTTGTGTGCTTAAATGTCTCTCCTAATTTGTTAACATCTTGCCATCTTATTGGTACATGTGACAGGTGACAGTTAGTAGGTTTGTCGACGGATGCACAGAGAATGTGAGAGATGTTTAGGGCATTTCCACTGATCCTTGCACAGAAGTCTAAGAGAGTCGAAGTCTTGATATGCAAGTCTCCTGACATACCTCTCATTTTCAGCCTGTTGTTTGTGTGCTCCCTCAACAGATTCTGTTTGTCTGAGTAAACAAGGACCCATTTCCTTACAAATCTTTAACATTAACCCAGATATTTCTACTTGTGTCCCATGTCTATAACGCTAGTCTAGTGACATGTGTGTAAATGTTTCTAAATGCTTCCTGACGTAAATGTCACTCGTGTCTCTACGATCTGGTCCACAGGGACGAGAAGAACCAGTCCATTATTGTGAGCGGGGAATCTGGAGCAGGAAAGACTGTCTCTGCTAAGTATGCAATGCGCTTCTTTGCCACAGTGGGAGGATCAGCCAACGACACCAACGTGGAGGAGAAAGTGCTCGCTTCCAGCCCTATTATGGAGGTAGGGAAAGCGATTAATCTGACAAATTAATCTGATTAATCTGATTATGATTGTCCTAATGAGTCAGTCATCCAGTGATGGAGGACTTGGGAGTTTCCATCAGGAAAAGGTGTTGGGAAAGTTTGGCTTTTTTTGAATTGGGCTTTTACGTGATAGATAAGGTTAGGAGACACAGTTGTTGTTTTATCGTTGGTGTGTTGTTATTAAGAATGTTTTAACGTGCATTTCCGAGTATTTTAAAATATAAATTGACCTTTATTATAATGGAGAACCATTGCATGTTTGACTGTGAAGGTGTCCTAATTTCACTGCTTTACCCCAACGCTCAATAATTGCCTTTAGTTACCATTCAGGACCAAATCTTGAGGTTCCTGTGTTTGGCTAAACTGATAAGAACAGGCTAGTTGTAAGTTACTCTTCAGGAAGTTAATCTTACTCCTGGGGACTGCTGCAGCATCTCCGAGCCAAGTAGCAAGATCTTCTTCTCTGTTAAAGGAACGTAGTAAAGCCCAGCCACTGAGTAGACAGAGAGAGTCAAGCTCTCTCATTACATGTGAGATATCATCACAGAGCATCATAAGAGCAGCAGGGTATAGATCACATCTCCACAGGATTCATAGCAGTCATTAATATATATGATCATGTCGACTGACAGGAATTTAAGACGATAATTTTACTGAGGATAGTTTGTGCTGCAGATAGTTTGAAAGGCCAGTTTCTTTGCTTATTCTCACTTATCACCTAACACCCCTCGCTTTCTCTTTGTTCATGCCCTTGCCCCGTTAAGGCTATTGGCAACGCAAAGACCACTCGCAATGACAACAGCAGCCGTTTTGGGAAATACATCCAGATTGGCTTCGACAGGCGGTATCACATCATCGGTGCCAACATGCGAACGTATCTGCTGGAGAAGTCGAGAGTAGTGTTCCAGGTAAGAGTGACTGCCGTTCTGTGCCTGGCGTAGGCGGGAAGCAATTAGCTGTTATTGCGGTCCTGTTTGCTAGGCTCTCAATTCATTAACGTCGTCGGTCGATGGAGCTCTTGATTAAGTGCTCTCTCTCTCTCCGGTACTGATGGGGATGTGTTTTCTTTTTTCTTTTAGGCAGAAGATGAGAGGAACTACCATATTTTCTATCAGCTTTGTGCCTCAGCCTCCCTCCCTGAGTTCAGTGATCTTGGCTTGAGTAGGTGCTCTTAATATGAGCTGGTCTGATTTAGATCGCTTTAACATTTATAAACGATTCAAATTAACATCGCCCACAGCGTTTTCGTTTCTGGTCGATTTGTGATTGCTAACTATCTCGATCTCTGCCGTCTGGTTTCCTACGCCAGGGCTGATGTTGGAAAGAGACACATGTTAAAATCAGGCCGTCGCGTAGTTTTCACAGCTCTGTGAAGCTCCTCTATACAAATTCAACGTGACATTATAAATACAAGCACAGAAGACTTACAGCACAGGGCTCTGATGCATTAACTTCAAATGAGTGTAATGACGGTTGGAGGAAAAGTGTTTCAAAATGCCTGTGTTTCCTCTGCTGCGTGTCCCTTATAGCCAGCGCAGAGGATTTCACATTCACCTCTCTCGGTGAGAACATATTCATAGAAGGAGTGAATGACGCGGAGGACTTTGAGAAGACGAGACAGGCCTTCACGCTGCTTGGTAAGGAGCATCGCTCCCGCTCCCTGTGCTCAGAGCCGTTTGTGTGTTCTCATCTCCCTCCTATTACAGATACGTTACACTGTATTCACATACCATGTAAAGCAGAGAAGTGTGAGGAGATCTCCGTACATTTTAAACACGACACTGTGTTTTTGTTGCTGTCGGCTTAACCCAGGTGTTAAGGAGAGTCATCAGATGAACATCTTCAAAATCATGGCATCTATCCTGCACTTGGGTAACGTGGAGATCTGCTCAGAGAGAGATGGAGAGTCCTGCCACATTGAGGTGATTGCTTTGGCCTCATACTGCATCATCATCATCATAGCATACACACGCACAATAAATGCTACAAATGCCAGCATTGATTTCCAGTTAAAAGTGATTGAGGAATACCATCATCCAGCATATCCAAGTTGTGGTAATCTCGTAAAACGATCATCTAAATGATTATAACTGGACCCTAATCACACTCATTTTATCTCTCTCTCCCTCTCTCCCTCTGTCTTTCTCTGTTTTGACCTGTGTGGTGCACAGAGAGACAACCCTCACTTGCAGCATTTCTGCCGGCTGTTGGGGGTCGAGCTGGAGCAGATGGAGCACTGGCTCTGTCGCAGGAAACTGGTGACGGCGGCCGAAACCTACGTGAAGAACATGTCCGCCGCCCAGGCAGCCAACGCCCGCGATGCCTTGGCCAAACACATCTACGCCCATCTCTTCGACTGGATCGTGGAACACATCAACAAAGCCCTACACACCTCTTCCAAACAACACTCCTTCATAGGAGTGCTTGATATCTATGGGTAACGCTCTTGGAATTGCCTGTGAAATATTGTCCTGTAGGCCAGTCAAACCAGTCCGTTATGGTTAAAATGTTGAAACACCGTCTGGGAAAATTTGTCAGTTACAGTTTGCTTTTGCGTAATAATTATAATAATCATCATCATCATTATAATAATACTGTTTATTCACGTAGCACGTTGTTTCAACACACAGATACAGATATCCCCTCTGAAAACGTTTAACATGCCTGGTTTTGATGAGAATGAATTTATCCTTTTTGACGTTTGGTACAGAAAGGAAATACAGACCTAAATACCTTAGTGTCTATGTAATAGTTTATATTCTGAATCTTTTTTTTCCCCCCTCAACGTGTCATTTACGCCTCTTTCGATTAGAATACACGATGAAAACATATTGACTCAGGAAAGTCAGTGTCGGCTCTGGAGATTCCTGCTTAGCTAATAATCACGCTCCCTGCTGAGGACTAGAATATTGATTAACAGAGCTGCAGACTTTTAGTGTTAGAAACTTCACTCATTCCAACTAACTGCATGATTGTGTATTCCCATGCAGAGGGACTGCAGTTTGTCCATAACTGTCACATCCTCTTCTCATGTCCTAACAGGTTTGAAACATTTGAGATCAACAGCTTTGAGCAGTTCTGCATCAACTACGCCAACGAGAAACTTCAGCAACAGTTCAACTCGGTCAGTTCCGGCAAAGTCATCCACTTCAACCGATGACCACTCTCTCCCTCCTACGTCACACTTTATGACACAATGAATTAACTCCTGTTACTCATCTGTCTTCCAGCACGTGTTTAAACTGGAGCAAGAGGAATACATGAAAGAGCAGATCCCTTGGACCCTCATCGACTTTTACGACAACCAACCCTGCATTGACCTCATAGAGGCCAAACTGGGTATCCTGGATCTTCTGGATGAGGAGTGCAAGGTGGGTCTAGAGGCTTATAATCATGTTTTAACTTTGTACAGTTAAACACTGCTCTTGTCATGGTGAACATCAGTGACACGGCTTTCTTATTAGAACTGGATAGGGAATGCTTTCTGCTTCCTCGACTATATTCTTGTCTGAAACTGGGTGGATTATTTATTCAGTTTGCCCATCCACACTTGTGAGAGAATGCTTTGAAGTCATTGAGTATAATTTGGAGCAACATCAAAAGAATAAACATTTTTTTTCTCCCTCCCCTCCT
The DNA here is from genome assembly GCF_902362185.1 of Chanos chanos. Classification (NCBI taxonomy): domain Eukaryota; kingdom Metazoa; phylum Chordata; class Actinopteri; order Gonorynchiformes; family Chanidae; genus Chanos; species Chanos chanos. The sequence goes on from NC_044497.1 coordinate 52,085,522, forward strand.
ACTGGATAACCTAAATAGACAGTTCATTCTCTTCCTAACAGGGCTTGCACCTCACTCTTGTCCTCTGTTTTTCTCTGTCAGGTACCTAAAGGCACGGATCAGAACTGGGCCCAGAAGCTGTATGAGCGCCACTCAAGCAGCGAACATTTTCAGAAGCCCAGGATGTCGAACCGCTCCTTCATAGTGGTGCATTTTGCAGATAAGGTGGGTTGAACATAGAAAAAAAAAAAAGGCAGGTCTGAAGTTTTGATGTTTTTCGCTGGGGAAATCTACTCTGAGTCACTGCAGCACTGAGTCAAAGCAGAATCAAAAACATCCTCACGCAGTCACGTCAACTGCAATCCACAGCATTAGGTATTGTTACTAGGCAACATGGAAATTTAGAGCAAGGATGCTTCTGTCCATTCACTCAAAAACTGCTGTATTCATGGCAGAATTGCCGGTGTTTGATGGCTGTCATGAGTAGTTTAAGCATTCTGAAAAACTATTCATGCATGAACTGAGCAGTGCTTCTACTGACACGACAGTCACTCATTCCTGAGTGCCTCCTAAAATACTTCATCTCAGAGAACAATCTAGAACAGGGGTGGGCAAATCCGGCCCTGGAGGGCCGTGGTCCTGCTGTTTTTCTTGTTGACCAACTAAATACAGTCTCTGATTGGCTGAAGAGCATGCACACCTGTTTTCAAAGTGAAAATCAACAGGTAGCTAAGAGGTGAAAACAAAAACCGGCAGGACACCGGCCCTCCAGGACTGGATTTGCCCACCCCTGATCTAGAAGAACACCAGTTAGCGGTTAATCATTAGCACGAGAGAGACAGGTAACAATTTTAAGATTAGGGCTGGGTGTCAGAATTCTAATGTTTTTTTGTTTTCCTACCTAAACAAAACTAGGCTCTAACAGAGGGCTTTATGAGACTGTAAGCTTTACAGGAATGCCGAGGTGAATATATTCTTGTTTTCACAAAGGCTGTCACAAGCTATAATTGCTTTAAAAGCGAACACTTAAAGTGCTTGAGTTTAATCACCCAGCGCCCTGTCGAATGCAGAGGCAGTGGATGAAGTAGACACAGACAGTCATTGCAGCAAAATTATGCAAGGTTTCAGTTAGTGGTGCCCATGAAAAATAAAAAAATGATCATGTTAAGTTTGACTGATGTGTGTAAAAAAAAAAAAAAAAAAAAAAAGCCCTGCTTTTCCTCCATCAGTGAATTTTTTTAGAGCAAGCTCTTAGGGGCTTTCTCACGTCTTTCTGTTTCACTTCAAATCTTTTCAGGAATAGGGACATGTCCTTGCTTTCTCTCTCACTGCATTCCCCCAAGGCCAGAGATATGAAACCTGGAAGAAAAGAAAGAGGCTAGTGTGTTCTGTTGCGCTGTGCAACGCTATTGGTCGCTGGTAAACAAAGAAGAGTGCAAGTTACTAGGGGTGTGATTCTACACAAAACTTAGGGTTTGGTACTTAATTCAGTTTTGGGGTCATGATTCAATAAAAAAAAAAGGCATCTTAATTTGCTTTTTTTCAGACAAAGTGCACTTGAATACACTGTTAAACTATTCTTAAGCACAAGGTTTTTTAAATAACGTGGCAGCGTGTGTGTTAGTTTAGCTGGTTAAGGATTGGAGCGGTATTGCAATCCGCATTTCATCACGTGTGACTGTCCATGTGAAAACTGTAGCTCAACCAATTCTTTGTCCAGTACATTGGGGTAGCTATTGCCCAGTGAAAAATTAATCTCTCCACAAACCACAGGTGCCCCACCAGACGGTTCAGTGGGGCTACATTTGCCATTACACCCCTACAAATTACATGTCTGGTCCCCTTTCAAACCAGACCATGCACTGAAACCATGCTTTCAGTGTGGTGTTTCACCGCGGTGCTGTGCTGTGCGCTATTACAGGTGGAATACCAATGTGATGGCTTCTTGGAGAAGAACAGAGACACAGTCTATGAGGAGCAGATTAACATCCTGAAGGCAAGCAAGGTAAGAACAAATTCAAGCATCAAAATGAAGATGAAGATGAAAGATGCTTGTTTTGCATGAACAGTTTTTGTTCTATTTTTTTTTTTTATGAATTGTTCAGTCATAAGTCATGACTCCTTTTTTTTGTAGGAAATGACTAGTTAGCACTCAGATGAATCACTGAACACTGAATCAGTGTTTTTTGTTGTTGTTGTTGTTGTTGTTGTTGTCAATAGCTATTTCCCACTATAGACACAGAGAAGACAAGGAGACAGCGTAGTCACTGTCTGTAGTCACTGTACTGAATCTGGTCTTTTTCCCCGTCTCTGCCTAATCTGAAACGGCGTGACTTGAAACTCACTTAATGCTCATGTTCTCTTCCCTGGAAACCTCTTGACTAGTAAAGTGATAAAGTGATTTAATATGGGCCGTGTAGAAGAAAAAAAACAAAACAAAACAAGGCCTGACCCCTTTTCTACACCTTGGAGATATGAACCAGTATAAGAGTGAGAATGACAGACTGATAATGAAACGTTTGCGTCACTATGCAAGAACTACAGCGATTTCCTCTTTCTGTGTCAATACCTGCCCTGGGATTGTTTTCCTGCTCGTTTCTATAACAACTACATTCTTGGGCATCTGAGACAATTTGATTTGTGCTCACTCAGGCAGCAGACAAACAGAGGGTTAGTGTAGGTTGCTGCTGAAGAAAAGGAAAACAGCGTTTTTAGCACAGAGAGGGCAACACTCGTTAGCAGTGTCTTCAGTTCGTTAGCTTTGAATTCATCAATCGATTTTACAAACCCCTAAAGCGAACCTGTGTTTTCACGCTGATAGTGAGCTCTCTTTAAAATGGCTTCTTCAACTGCTTTTGTCGGTCTCATAGATTTAACTTTGACACACAGCCGTGCATTCTGCTCCTGCTGTAGACATTACAGCTCTGACTGCTGTTAGATTACAGAGACTGAAAGGGTCTGTAAACCACTGCAGTTAAAGGGTAGTTTGTCCTCTTAGGGCCACTGAGATAAGCTTCACTTTTAAAACTTGCCGAAAGGGAATATGATTCATTCTGTTTTCTCTTTAGAGGAATATCAGTTATGGAAACTGCAGGATATTGGAGTTCATTAATGATGTTTGTTTGGAGTACAGCCAATGCAATTACAGACCAACATAGAACGTAAAAATGATTTTAACTCATACTTAGTTAGTGCGAGTCATACTGAGTTCTCCAGAGTCGACTGTGTGATGTTGCTGTGGATGTTTGGTGTTTTCATGTCTTCACTCAGGACATGGTTTTATTGCTCTCACTACAAACCCTTCCCTCCATTCTTTTGTATTAGCTGATCTGACAGAGATACAAGACCAATGATTGGTATGGATGAATGGAGTGTCAACGCTGCTGCGTATCAGTCCCATCCTATCAGACATATCAGTGACAGAGACATAATGGAGGTTATCAGTGTGTCTTCCCCAAAATCCCAGGCCCGGCTGTCTCTATCTACTCAGAGAGACAGGATGTGTGTATCACCACAATCCTCTGTGGCCCTCTCCAGTGGGGATCCCAGAGATGAATCTGATTTAAAAAAAACAAACAAACAAAAACGTTTTTTTTTTTTTAACGCTTTTTTTTTTTTCTTTAAGTGTTTTAGAATGTTCTCTTGAAGCTCTCTGTGCGAATGTTTTCTCATTTTCTTCACGTGTTTTTTTTTTTTTTTTTTCTCGTCTTCATATTTATGGTTTGGATGCAGTAATGCTTTGAATCTAATATCTCTCTTGATGTTCAGTTCCAGCTGGTTGCAGATCTCTTCCAGGAGGGGAAAGATGCGGCCGCCTCGTCCTCCGCTGGGAGAGGTAAGATCAGCATCAGGCCGGCCAAACCCGCCATCAAAGCCCCCAACAAGGAGCACAGAAAAACTGTCGGCCATCAGGTGAGCAGCATCTGAGAAATCCGTTATCCATCCTCAACTCGAAGCTTATGAATGCATAATTACTTATGTCAACAAGTTTAAAAAGTGGTCTCTCAGCCACGCATCTTCATAATACGATATTAGGTTATGACTGTCGTCCGGTTCTCGTGTGCTCTTGTCTTGTTTAGTTTCGGAACTCACTACAACTCCTTATGGAGACTCTTAATGCTACCACCCCACACTATGTGCGCTGCATCAAACCCAACGATGAAAAGGAAGCCTTCGCGTGAGTAAAGAGACTGTGTGCGTGTGCATGTGCGTGTGCGTGTGCGTGCGCGTGTGCTTGTGCGTGTTTTTGTCTGTGTGTGTGTGTGTGTGTTTGTGTTCTCTGTGTATTTGCCTCTGAATTAATCGGTGTGTAAACTACCCACATCCCAGTATTTAACGTGAGAAATCAGCCAAGTCAAATGTGATCCTAAGTTATGTAATGGAAAAATAAAGTCCGTTTAGGCTCAGATTAGTGATGCAGTATATTTTCATGTCACAGCATGGGTTAAAACAGAGGGGCCTTTGTTTCAGTGTCACCAGTTCTTTTAATACACTTGATATCAACCATAGCTAATGTGCTCTCTCACAGTGTGTTACATCAGCACATCAGAGGCAATAGAGTAATTCCATAATATGTAATGACTTAAAATGCCCTAATAAGATATAAAGTCAAGAGAGCACAATTAGATGTGTTTATATATGCACTGGCTGAGAAGTCCAAAACCAGGTCTATCCGCCACAGAAAGCTACTGCATCTTAATGGCTTAAACACCATGGCCCTTTTAATCACAGGTCAAATTACAGTTTCAGATTACTCTGAAACTCCTTAATTATTGTTGGATATCTCATTTGTTTACCCCATAACAACAGTGTTGTTAGCCTTAAACACATCCCCTCTCACCGCTACTCTCCAGAGGCCACAGTCGAAGATCCATTTGATGTGCACTTAATTATGCAGACGAGTTTTGTTCTCCTCCTCCTCCTCCTCCTCCTCCTCCTCCCCCGCCCTCCTCCTCCTCCTCCTCCTCATCATCATCATCATCTGTTTTAAAAACCTCTGTTTCTAACAGAGAGAGAGAGCTTGAACGTGTAGCTTTAGCCCCAAGTGTGAAATGCACCTTTATGAGGAAAGCATGGCCTCTGCTTTATTTTGCTTGTGTCTCCTCCACACATTCCTGAACACAAGGGCCTCTTTATGGAGCGTAAATTAGGAGATGATCCACTGTCACATGATGCTAGGGCTGATGGCAAACAGGCAGTTCAGATAGAGCCCATAGTCAGTCCAGCTTTGAGCTGGGCTCCAGCCTCACCATGCCTCTCTCCAGGAAAACGTGTAGTATGCTCAGGAAGAAGATCCGGTGAGGGCAAATGTCGCTGCCTCGCTTCAGGCTTTCAGACATACGTTATTTTTGAACTAGGAAAAAAAAAAATGTTCCTGGAAGAAAAATGTTTGTTGTTTGAAGTCGTGTTATCATTCATATTTGCTTCATGCCTCCCTTTTTTTCTTTTTTTTTTCTTTTTTTCCCTTCCGTGTTTTTACAGATTTGATTCCAGAAGAGCCGTACAGCAGTTGAGAGCATGCGGAGTGTTGGAGACCATCCGTATCAGCGCTGCCGGATATCCGTCCAGGTATTTTTAACGCAGTTACCTATACCTTCATTTTCATTGGATCAGCTGCCTTTTTCTTTTTCCATACGTTTTGTTACTCTGTCAAAACCCCTCAACAGCTGCACCTTTAAGACTAGCGATATCAGATGAATTGATAAGACTTAATGCATGGTTTCCTGTCATAATTTTCATCTTTTTATTATTTGTATTATTATTATTATTATTATACATTGGCACTTGGTTGCACTTACGCAGAGTACCATGCATTGCCCAGAGCAGGTTTTATCTACAGTACTACCATCAGGAGTTCAGTATTAGTTCTTTAATGTACTTTAATGGACTGTACTTAAAACAAAATTTTGCTTGAAAATAAGAGCAGGCAGTCTTGATTTTCTGCTGGGAGCCTCTTGTCAGATTATTAGACATGACAACACGTCCTGCTCCATTCTCGTATGATAGTATCTCAATTCCTCGTCCCATTAGCACAAGATGATGGGTTGTGTTAATAAGTAGCGATCTAACATGATTAAAATGCAGTTACAAGAGCCTGCTAGCATTTAGTGAGTGCTATAAAGAGCATTCCACTGCCATTTACTGTGATAGTCAGTCTAGTGAGGCTTCTCTGCAGGATAGGAGAATCCTAGACTTTGCTCTTTGATGAAGTATGAAATATTGAAATTGTGTCTTGTCTCTTTGAATAACATGGACGTCCTCTCAAATGTTTTTATCCCTTTTTTTATGATGCCTCCTGGCCAACAGTAAAAAAAAAAGAAGGGGGATATTGAATTCCATCTCTCGTGCGCTCTCCTGCACATTGTTAAATTGAATGTCCAAATAAAAGTTCTATTAAAGGCAAGACAGAGCCCAAAGCACAAGGAGTTCTGACTTTACTTTAATCTAAAGTACTCTCTCTGCCTGGAGCTCCAGTCTCTGTGAGAGTCTGTGAGAAGTGTAGAGAGTCAGTTACCAGTGATACAATGAACAATCCCTCTGCCCTGCTTTAAACCATTCAAAATGCATTTGTCTCAGCTCCACACAGAACGCGAATTTTGCTTCAGTAAAATAAACAAAACGGTTTGTTTATTTATTGAGGGGTCAAATAGGTCATTTAGTGAATCATCAGTTCGTTTAGATTTTGGAAACTAAAAAAAAACTCTGTCGGGGGCCCTTTAAAAGCATTTGGGGATGAATCAGTTAGCGAGAATATAACTGTTCATTAGCACATGCTTGTTGCAGTTAGTGTAACAGAAAAATGAATGCTGTAATATTTTGAAAAAAAAAATCATAGCTTCATTATGAAGTAGCCTTACATCTGACGCTGAATGATTACAGGTGGACATACCTGGATTTCTTCAACCGATACCGGGTTCTTATGACAAAGAAAGATATGACCGTCGGCGACAAGAAGCTTGTGTGTAAGAACCTTCTGGAAACTTTAATTAAGGTGAGTCCTGTACCCCGTGATTTACTGTATGTCGAGTAAACCAATACCTAAGATAACATGGTTCCAGCATCACCAGCAGTAGGGTTCAGGGATGAGTTTGTAAATCTCTGTAAAACGACTTTCTTTTTCATTTCAAAAAATTGCAAGATCCTTTACTCCTTAGTTCTGTGCCACGCCTCTGTCACTTTTAAATCTCATTATTAATATTCCTTCTTTGCTCTGCGCTTGTCGTCAAGATATCAAGCATGTCAATTCATCAACATCCACGAGATGAGTTGGAAAGTTCATTAATAGAAAGAGCTGCGCAGAGCCCCGAAGCCAAAGCAAAGCAGCACCCTCTCTGTCTTTGTCGACCCAATAAGTCTCTACATTGTGAACTGAGATGAACTCCTCCTCTAGTTCTCTTAATGTCTCCCAGCTCACTTGACTCAGCATCTCTTTGCCCTGGCTCTTCCCCGCGGTAGCGCTTCACGCGCGCCGGCAAGCGTAAGATGCTAATGAGATGCTCAGTAATTGTTCCATTAGTCTTCTCAGGGTAGGCTAATGGTGGAAAAACACACTGGACTAAGGGGATATTATGCACAAATTGAGATGAGTGTTCATTAAATGAATGGAGTTTGGGCACTGAATTGATTAATGTTGCGTGCCAGAGATTTAATAGATAGCTATGAATATGAAGCTTAAGAGAACAGAGTGACAGCGGACTCTTATGATTAATTAGTTCACTTAGCATCAGGGTGTGACTCCTCTACCTCTCTGCTAGGATCCAGATAAGTTCCAGTTTGGCAAGACCAAAATCTTCTTCAGGGCCGGCCAAGTGGCTTATTTGGAGAAGCTCCGAGCGGACAAGTTCAGATTTGCCTGCATTAAGATCCAGAAGACGGTACGAGGATGGCTGCAAAGGATCCGATACCAGAAGATCCGCAAGTCTGCCCTCGTGCTGCAGAGATACGGCCGCGGCTTCCTGGCCCGCAGGTAAGACGTGATATCGTGTACTTACACGGGCTCACCAGCTTTACAGCAATTTAGCAACTTTGTTCTGCTTTGTTGTAACATGTAGCTACTTACTCAAGGACTCTGTTTCCCTGCCTCATTCTCTCTCTCGCTCTCTCTCCATCTTTCCCTCCCTCTTTATCTCCCAGGTATTTCGAACACCTGCGTCTGACGCGTGCCGCTCTCATTTGTCAGAAGCAGTACCGCATGGTCAGAGTACGACGAGAATATCTCAGAATCCGTCAGGCTACGATTACCATCCAGGCCTTTACCCGCGGCATGTTCATACGCAGGCTGTACCAAGAGGTACTGCAGCGCACGTTGATCCCCTACCCACATTCACTCGCAAATATCTCCTCTCACTCACTCTGTCTCAACCCAAAGTCTGTCAGTCATACAATCAGTGTAGTCCAGTTAAGGAGTTAGATACTAATAATGGTGATCCCACTGTGATCCAGGCCTAGGTCAACATTGTTGTCTTTTCCTACTAAAGTTAGTAAATCTCTAACAGGACTGAATGTATTACAGTAATACCACGCAGACATCACATGAATGCCTGACAGGCCTCTTATTCTAATTTCCTTCCTGCAGTAAACTGAGATAAACGACTGATAGAATGAGGTCCCAGGGATGCAGTTCACTCAAGAACACTGAAATATGGCCAATTATCCAAATAAACCAATCACATGTTTGCCCCATGTCTGAAGTCCGGACGGAAAGAAGAACCGCGTATGATCCGTGGAATTTTTCATTACAGACGTCAGTCTCGTGAACACGGCCCCTAAAATGATCTGATCTCTGTTTCTCTGCTTTCTGCTCAGTTCCTGCTCCATGTCAAAGCCATTATCATCCAAAGAACAGTCCGTAGCTGGCTGGCCAGGAGGAAGTTCAGACGGGCCCGTGACGCAGCCATCGTGATCCAGTGTGCCTATCGCCGTGTGCTGGCCAAGCGACAGCTGAAACAGCTGAAGATTGAAGCCCGGTCGGCCGAGCACTTTAAGAAGCTCAACGTTGGCATGGAAAACAAGATAGTGCAGCTCCAGAGGAAGATGGACGACCAGGTGTGTATGGTTCTGAAACTTCCCTGACGTACCACGTTTTTCGTCACTAAAGCCGTAAGACTAGGTGCCATTGACGACGAACTAATCTAATACGTACTAATCGACGCTCGTATCTAATTATATGGTATGAGCCTAAATACATTAAGACTTGGCACACCTCTTTGGTTTTCATGACTGATGAAATATAATGAGATATTAGTCTTTATAATGAATTATTAGTATTATAACGCGATTCTAAATAGCAAATTGTCTATAAGGCCCCTTTGACACATAAAAGATTGCTAGATGCATTTTTCCGACAAGGCTTGAAGATACTCCCTTTCTCACTTGCACTCCATTCCAGGAACTCTGGGACAAATGTGTGTTCACACGTGACATGAAAATCCCAGACAGGAAGGATGTGAAATCTAATTTTACATAGGGAAAAACACTTTGTTTTGAACAAGATGGCGGTCAAACCAATTCTATCAAGTGTCAAGTTGTGTACATCAGTTTACAACAGATTTTGTAAACAACTCTTGTTGTTAAATACAATATTTGGTCTGCTGTTCTGGAAAATAGCCATATCAACTTTCCTCCGAATCACGTTCACACATTGCCCCGTTCCGGAAAATCGCAGGAACATTTCCAGATAAAGTTGTTTGAATGTGTGAAAGGGGTTTAAGTGGTGTTAGAATAAAACTACGTCTCTCTCTCTCTCTTTTTTTTTTTAAATATAGTCCAAAGAGTATAAGACTCAGAATGAACAACTTTCTGTTGCCAACGTTACTCTGGGCTCGGAGGTCACCAAACTGCAGAAAGAGCTGGAGACGCTCCGTAGTCGCCAAAGCGACGGGAGTCAGCTTACCTCCCTCCAGGAGGAGCTGGAAAGGCTGAGGGCGGAGCTGCAGGAGGCCCACGCTCACAGGAAGACACTGGAGGAGGAGTACAGCAGTGAGAAGCTCACATTAGAACAGGTGAGGAGACACAATTCAGGGGTCAAATGATTGTCATTTTTTTTTTCACTGCAGTTATGAAAGTGGGGGAGAATAAGCATAGGAGGAATTTGAGGCAGTTTGGGTTGAGATGATCGGAAATGCCTGACTGTAGAACGGGGCAGTACATTAGATGTGACTTGTCAGAGGTCGTACGTTATAAAACTAATGCTAGTCATCCATCTCCATTTAACCAATTCAGTGAGAAAGTCTCTGAAGATCAAACACTAAAAGTAACATAACAGAGTCTCTGTTTTTCAATCAAACAAGGACATGTATTGATCTTTCAGAATGTCCTGTGTTACATTGGAGAAAACTGGTTAAACAGACAACTAAAACATCCGCATGAACTTACAGCTGACCTGAATACTTTCTGTCACCTTTGACAGTCACACTTTGACGGTCCCTCTCTGTCGCCCTTGAAGGCTGTGACTCTCTTTGTTGTGTTATGTGTTAAGTGACCCCTATTTACATTAAGTTAGTGCTTTTTCCTGAAGATGTAAGACACCGGTGTGTAAAGTCACAGCTGTCTGATTCCTCTGTGTGTGTGTGTGTGTGTGTGTGTGTGTGTGTGTGTGTGTGTGTGTGTGTGTGTGTGCGCGCGCGTGCGTGTGTGTGTGTGTGTGTGTGTGTGTGTGCGCGTGCGTGTGTGTGTGTGTGTGTGTGTGTGTGTGTGTGTGTGTGTGTGTGTGTGTGTGTGTGTGCGTGCGCTCAAATGAGTCACCAGGTCATTTTGTCCCGCTTTTTTCCCCCTCGTTTTTGAGGTGAAATTGTGAATTTCAGATGTGTTAGAATATCCAGTCATGCAGGAGTAAATAAACCACATTAGAGTCAGCTGACTTTGGGCTGGAATAAGCTGTGGTGCTGATGTGTGCTCTGTTTACCTGTTCACCAGAGGGTGGAGGAGCTGGAGAAAGAGAACTCTTTACTGAAAGAAGAGAAAGAGGAGATGAACCGCAAAATCCTGCAACAGTCAAAGAGCGGGGAAGGTGAGCTATTCATCCGAGGGAAAGGAGAACTGTCACACACACACACACACTCAAACACACCCACACCGACAATCTGAGCTAAGGAATACTGTGTCCTGTCAACTGAAGTAAAAGTGGGCTACCCAGAAGGCTGGGAACGGTTTTGTTTCTCACACAAGAAGGGGCTCTGTGTTGAAGCAGGGCAGCAGAGGGAGAGAGTGAATTAGATGTCAGGGGTGGAACATGAGACCACAGCTTCACCTGTGAGTCTCTGAGGTTGACTACGGTTTGAGCCTGGGTTAAACGCAAGATAAACGTCTAAAACCCGAAGTTAGCTCTGACCGCACTTCAGATATATAGTAAGTCTAACACACGTTTCGTTTATTTTTAACGACGTTCCATACCAGGTGTGTGTTCATGTCCAGATTTTTACAGTAGTAGGTTATTTGTATTGTAATGTTAAAGCTTTCTTTGCATTATAGAATCTTTCTGAGTGCATTCATTTTAGTTTTGTATCACTGACATTATTGTTGTTGTCAAGCTTGCTAACAGAGAGCGAAAACTCTTTGTGTGGACTTCATTATCTTAGAATTTGCCATCTCTGTTTGATCCTCCTTCTCTGGTCTATGTTTGAAGAGAGAGATTTTGTTTCACAGAGATAAGATCTGACCTTGTCGATGACGTTTCAAAAAAAAAAAAATGCAGTGCAGAAAGCCGTCAGGGGGGTTTTTCACAGAGGAGTGGAAAGCTCTACGGTGGTGGTTTTCTCTTAGGTGTCAACAGAACACCTTTAACTCACAGTCTGCCTCTTCACTAATGTATGTGTCAAGAGTCCCTGAAATGGAGGATAACCAATAAGCATGTAAATGTGCATTCTCACTCATCATATATTTAGTACATATGTCTGTTTTTTTTTTGTTTTGTTTTGTTTTATTCTGGTTTTTTTTTCCAAACCAATAAACAGTATGTTTCAGTGTTGTCAGAGGAGCAGTAGTTTTACATTTGCAGATGTTACTTAGAAATGTACCTGATAAAGATTTTCAGAGAAACATTATCGCAGCACCGTTCTGTTTCTGAATTCTTGTTTCATTTCCCACACGATGATAGCCTGATAATGTCGGCGGGGAACAGAAAACTTACATATGTTTTACTTATCATCACTCTTATCAGAACATATGGTAATTACGTTCAAATGATAAGGCTGACTGTTATCTTTAAAGATTTACTGTACAGCCAGACACAAGCTCCGTCCTATGTTACGGTATGTGTCTTAAGGAGGCCTATGTAAATTCACAGTGGCCCACAGGGCTGGAAATTATGTGGGTGACTTAGACAATAGGTGATTAGTTATATTTTAGCAGGGGAGATGGCCCAATGGTCACTGACACTGCTCTATAGAGTATATAGGGAAATGGCAGGTTAACAAGGGGGGTTGCATTTTGGTCATTTTGTGAATTTCCACAGATTGGCAAATGGATATAGATATGAGAGAAAACACCCCAAAAGTATAATGGATTCCACCATTTTCTCTGCTCAAGTTCTTACCTTTAAAGTAGATGAATTGTAACGTGGCTGCGGCAGGAATCCAGCATGATTGTTTTGCTTTTCATATTTTATGTTGGATTAAAAATTAGTATCTAACTCCATGTTTCTCAACATGTTTTATCAGATATAGAATTTTCGATATACGTAATCTCACAGGCATTTCAAATGAGTTGACTGCTTCAGTGCTAAGAGTGAAAATGATGATTTAGATGGCAATCTGCTTTACATGTGTTCATATATATATGTGTGTGTGTAAACAGTATATGCATATGTGTGTGTGTTTTTCAGGCCAGGAGAGCAGCTCATCACAGAAAGAGATCCGTCTGCAGACTGAGCTGGATGAGGAGAGACTTCGCTATCAGAACCTGCTGAAAGAGTTCTCCAGGCTGGAACAGAGATATGACAACCTACAGGAAGAAGTCTCCCTGGCTAAGGTAAGCGAACCCTATAGATACGGCGAGAGACAACTAACAAAAGACCCGAGCCCCTCTTGTCATTTTCCATCGGCTTACGCGCCCCGATGTCTTTGACCCTCTAGTTTCAGCCCGGCCATCGGCGAAACCCGTCCAATCAGAGCAGTCTGGGTTCTGACTCCAACTACACATCAATCACCATGTCTGAGGTGGGAGATACTGAGGACGCCATCCAGCAAGTTGAGGTGAGGGCAGCTGTCATCAGTACACCTGACCTGTCTGAGTAAACTTCAGATCTAAACCTCACAAACTCCGCCTCCTCAGACCTTAAGCACCCTCTCTCATAAACCCCTTTCTTTAAAGCCAAGCCAGGAGACTGTCCCCCGTAGTTGCTTAGGATCGGTTTTATTGGCGGCGTCTGGTTTATGGATGGCGTGTTTGAACTGCTCGTGTGTGTGCCTCTGGCGTCTCCTGATCGTGTCTCCCTCCCCTCAGGACATGGGCTTAGAGAAGGCGGCCATGGACATCAGCGTGTTTATGAAGCTGCAGAAACGGGTGCGGGAGCTGGAGCAGGAGAGGAGGAGGCTCCAGAGTAACATGGAGAAGATGGAGGATCTGGCCAAGCGTAAAGTCAGTGTCTCTCGCTCTCTCTCTCTCTCTCTCGCTTTACCTGTGTTCTGCCATCGCCCACGTGTCATCACCCACCCTGTGTTTCCAGACTGAACCCCAATGAGTGGATTTTTGTCACTGCAACTTATTTTATCAATCACCGTCTCGCTCATAGTGTTGCGAAGGACTTGAGTATGGAGAGACCAACGAATGAAAATGAAATGACGGTTTTTATTTTCAGTAACCTCGTTAGAAATGAATGTTAGTTAGGCGATTTTGGTTAGTTAATTTAGTTATTAGGCGCATGATATTAATTTTTCCTTGTAAATTAAAGGTGAAGTCAGACGAGGTTTTTTTTTGTTTTGTTTTTTTAAAACCGTCAACCACAGTCCATAGAAAAGATTCAAATCAACACAGGCGATGGATCATGACACTCATGACCTCTAACCCATGTATCTGTGTCCTCCTTGGCTCTGATTATCAATACATGTTGCGACACAACTGGCGTCATACATAGCTGTCCTCATGCTGTTTCCTTATCAAGTAGAACAAGTCAATGGTTACTGTTCTTCCCTTTGTCCCGTTAGGGTGTTGAGTCCAAGGAGTCTACGTCAGAGGAGGATTCTAATGCAGACTCAGCCTACCACAGTCTCAAGGTACTGCTCTCATTCACACACATCCATCTGTTTCGCTCTCTTTGGTACACAGCGTTCTCTGTGGAGTAGCATGTCTCTGCTGGTGCTCATTGACTTCTTCTGTACTTTGGGGGCTCTGGCGTTGCTAGCTGCCCTGCCCGTCAAACTGTTGGTGAGTGCACCGCCGAACGCGCGTGAGGGGGGGAAGACGTGACAGCTGCATAATGACAACGACAACTTCGCATGCACGACAAATTTCCCTTTAGTCCGATACTCTTGTTTTCTTTCGAAGCGTTTTTGTGTTTTAACACTAAATGAATTTCTACACGTCTTTATTACAGCATGTGATTGTCATGTAAAGTAGTTTGCCGTGATGTCATAGGACAGTAGTGGTCAGAGGAGCCCTGAGGGGTATGAATGTTGGAAAGCAAGTGTCTGAGTACCTCTCAGGTGTGGATAGTTTTCAGGTATGGAAATCAGGGGAGTGAGAACTGAAACGATGGTGTACTCGTCTTGTCTAAGTCAGGGTTCGTGGATTTGAGCTTTAGCTTGTAGTGCAGGTTTGTAAGTTTTAGAAAAGAGCGTTTGTTAGTGAATAAGATACCTGCTCAGTGCTTGGTTGTAGTTTAAATCTGAATTCTCTGAACACTCCACGTGGTCACTCATTCACCCTTTGCCAGTGTTGATATGCATTCGAGGAGTATAGGTCAGTTGCTTTAAATGGTAAGATTTGATTGTAAGGACAAAGTACAAGGTCAGATACACTTAACCCTTGCCTAAATGACGTTATTGCGTTCTTGATTTGACATAATCTGCTGTAAGATCATTTTTGCACATGCCAGCGGCCGATAGTTTTGTTTAGGTCATTTGACTATGTCAGAGCTACAGTATGTGGGTTTTAATGTACGCCTCGAGATTAACAGCCATGGCTTTTAGATTCAGCTGTCTAAAATAAAAAAAACATTAATTAGAAACCTTGGTCGGTCGTTTCCTCTTTGCCTGTCCCTTACCTTCACACTCTTTCTCACTCTGTCCTTTTCACTCTCTCTCTCTCTCTCTCTCTCTCTCACACACACACACACACACACACTTTTTAAAGAGATTAAGTTAACACGTCAGCTAATCTGTTCGTATTTTTTTTAAGATAATTTATTTTGCTCATAAAAGTTTCCCCTCAGAGACTTTTATCTATCTTGCTGCACTCTGTTTCCACAAAGACTCTGTTCTGAAGTACTTCTATAGAATGGTCACGTCTGTTTCCACGGAGACTTTGTTCTGAAGTGCTTCTATAGAATGGTCACGTCTGTCTCCACGGAGACTTTGTTCCGAGGCGCCTCTATAGAACGGTCACGTCTGTTTCAGATTAGTGTTTTAAAATGTCTCCTCTCCCTCTCTCCCCCTCTCTCCACAGAGACAGGAGCTGGAGTCTGAGAATAAGAAACTGAAGAATGATCTGAACGAGCTGAGGAAGACTGTGGCTGACCGGGCCTCAGAGGGCAATGCCTCTAACGAGCTACAGGAGAGCTACAACCTGCTCCTCGGCCAGTTCAAAGCAGCCAATGAGGAGCTGGAAATCCGCAAGGAGGAGGTCCTTATGCTAAAGGCCCAGGTCCTCCGCTCCACCAAACAGAGTGAAGAAACCAATCATATTGTGAGTGTTTGTGTTGTAAGCTACAGGTGTTTCTGAACATAATTATTGAAAACTTTGAAGTCTTGTCCAGCGCAGTTCTGCTATGACAATGTGCTAAGAGGTTTCTGTGCTTGAAATTAGAGCAAAAAACCTATTGTGTGTACAGAGAATTGGTCCAGTTTGACTGTGACTGAAACCTCTATCTAAGAGAGACGTTCAGTGCTTAAGAATAGGTGAATGTACTTTCCTCATGCTTTCTGAAAGGTTTTGCTGTGCATGCACGCAATATCGCCATCAGCGTGAACTCTTTTTGGCTTTGGGCCAAAAGGACGGTTTTCAACTACCAGCGCGTGTTAGACATCCCGTTTCCCTTTAACAGGACACCAATAACGTGCAGGATTGGAGCAACAACAGAAAGTCAGTGGATAACGAGGAAGCTCTTCGGTCTTTCCATGGACTCAGTGAGTCAAAGAAGTAAGTGCCACGGACACAAACTTATAACGGTCGCGTTCGGTGAGCGACGATGCAAATTTGATCTTAAGGCTGACTATGGTTTTTGCCCTTGTTCAGCAGTTTCCTCTCCTCTCCACTGTGTCTGAAATTTTTTTTGCTGCGCTTAACTCTGTGGGGACCAGTGGTTGGAAGCCCAAACAACGACCTTCTGCAGATAATTGGCGCTAGAGGCTTCTAACTGACAGCTAAAGCAGGCAGCCGAGGGGCACATGTGTCCAATTATCGTTGCAGCGCATGCCTCAAGCGAAGACATTATCCTTGCCCTTTCTATGCATTTCACAGATGCAACCTTTAGAAAAGATGTTTCTTTATGTTCTCTGAAAAAAGACAGATTTTTTTTTTTTTTCATGAATCTTTTCTGCTTTTGATTGACTGATGACGTTGCGTGACCTACTTGCTGTGCGCTCCTCTCTAAAATGGATAGCGATATCCGACCAGGGGGAATCTATATTCATGGCCTTGTCAGTCCCGATAAAGAGAGGTCTTCAGCGGGAGTGACGTTAAGTGACAGGTGTTAGATGAGCCAGAGATCACGGTAGAGAAAACACATTTGTGTTTCCTTTGACCCGTTCACCCTAGACACCCCAAATCCGTCTTACTGATGGGTGCCATTTGAAATGCAAGCTTTTTCCTATCTTTCCATATTTTTTTTTTTTTTTTGTCATTTCTGCTGAAGAAGCCAAAGTGGTAAATTTGGACTTCTCGTTTCCCCAGCAAACACTATCAGACAGGGAGACTGATAACCTGAAATGGACCATTAGCAAACGCTGAGGAGGGGATCCAATGACTGTAGATAAGATATGGATATGAGTTGGAGTGAAAGTCATAAGCAAAGAGTCATGTGTTAACGTTACAGATATTGCAGTTTAAGGAAAGACGGACGAGGCCCTGAATGTCAGAACGCTCCCCTGTGCTGAGACCAGAGTTTTTCATCGCTGTAAATTCTGCTGATTGCACTCTGGGGATGGTCAATGCCTTGTTACGTTTCGTTGACTGTAAACTGCTATTCTTTACTAACCCCTCCTGCTTTTTCTTTCTGTGTCTCTCTTTCTGTTTCCAACTGTTTTTCCCCCCTGTGCGACTCCCTTTCGACTCCCTTTCCCTCCCTCTCTCTCTCTCTCTCTCTCTCTCTCTCTCTGCTGTGGTGTCAGTAAGTCTCAGGACTGGGGTTATTTGAATGAAGATGGAGAACTGGGACTGGCTTTCCAGGGTTTAAAGCAAGTAGCCAGGTTGTGCTTCTGTGTTTCTGATCTCTCCTCACTTTCATACCTGTCATTTCCTTTCTCTCCACTCTTTCGCTCAGTCGATCACTTCTCAAGCTCTGCTCCAAGGTCTTGGTTTATTCATTTATATTCCGCGCATGTGGAAATATTATACCAATCTCTCCTATCCTTTTTTTTTTAATCAAATGAGAATTAGGTTTATATGATTTTTTTCACCTGCTGCACTCAGGTGCATCACTCCTCAGCGCTTCAATCTAATGTGACTGTGTTGTCACTCCGATTGTAGCTTTTGTTAATGACGCAGTGACAGTCAGAGAAACCGCTTTTAGACATTGACTTCATTAATAATTTCATCTTGTGCTTTCTCCTTTTGCTTTAAGTGCCAGAGAAAGAGCCTTATATAATGTTTTATAAACGTATAATATAAACCAGTAGCATGGGTCATACGGGAGTATATGTAATATTTTGGTTAGGTCTTAATCCTATGTGAAATATAGAAAGATCAACACAACATACAGCAGTTATATGATGTTGGTGTACAAACTATTTTTAACTCCTGTACTAGTTTAATCCTGAACTGAGCTCACCTACCCCTTTTCTCCACTCCATGTCTGTGTCTGTCCGTGTGTCTGTCCGTGTGTCTGTGTGTCTGTATGTGTGTGCGCGTACGTATCAGGCTGTTGGAGGCCCAGTTGCAGTCTCAGGACAGGATGTATAAGGACGAGTTGGAGGCTCTCCATACCCAGATTGAGCTGCTGAAGGTGGACCTGGAGAAGAAACAGGAGGCGCTTAACTACACCATGTCCTTGTCTCCCGAGGACAAAGTGGAGTTCAGCGTGCAACAGGAGCTCACTCGGCTGACCAACGAGAACCTGGTGAGACGTCGGAGCTGTAGTGTCCAGCTTTCTCTTCCCATGAGTCTCACACACCTCAGCACAGCTGTACACTCATGCTTCTGTACTCATAGAGATGGCACCGATGCACATGACTGCCTGGGGGGAAAAAAAAAATACATAGACACACACACACGTACTTGACTTGACTATGTTGATGTGTGTCTGTGCTCCAGGACCTCAAAGAGCACAAGGAGAAACTAGAGAAGAATGAGAGGAAACTGAAGAAGCAGCTGAAGATCTACATGAAGAAAGTGCAGGAGCTTGAAGGTCAGAAAGAGGGTTATGTCTGCACTTGATTTCTCTACAGTCGGTCTGTGACTGGATTAGAGTCGGTTTTTATTAAGTCACTCAGATCACTGATGTGCAGGCTGTGCGTAGCGTGCTGATGACGTGTTGGTCTGTGCGTTCAGTGGCTCAGGTAGCGGCGAGCAGAGGCAGACCCGAGCTAAGCCGTCAGGTTACGGTCCAGAGGAAGGAGAAGGACTTTGAAGGTATGCTGGAGTACAACAAGGAGGACGAGGCCGTGCTGATCAAGACGCTAATCACAGGTGTGTGTGTGTGTGTGTGTGTGTGTGTGTGTGTATAAGTGCGTGCAGAAAACAGGTGTGAAACAGACCAACGGTCAGGCATTATTGCAAGCCCTAGGTCTGTTTCCTTAGTATTACAGTCATCCGTAGTATTACCATTGTTTTCCTGTTTATTTGTCAGTGCAACTCAAGGGAAAAAGAAATCGGATCAGTCTGTCTTTAAAGCTCGTTTTGTAACGTTTTCCTCATGTGTATTTATTGATTTATTTTTGCAGATATGAAACCCCATGCTGTGTCTGCCACAGTACCCTGTCTCCCTGCCTATATTCTGTTCATGTGTATCCGCCACGCTGACTACATCAACGATGACCAGAAAGTTCACTCGCTGCTCACTTCCACCATCAACGCCATCAAGAAGGTTCTCAAGGTAATAAAGTCTCAGGATTCTCATGTGTGTTTCTCAATGTAAGGTTGACCGGTGCAACCTCACTTTTTTTTCTTTTCTCTCTCTTTTTCGTTCCTCTGCAGAGAAACAGTAACGACTTTGAGATGACCTCCTTCTGGCTGGCTAATACAAGTCGACTCCTACATTGTCTCAAACAATACAGCGGGGACGAGGTGACGACAAAACTTTACTCACAGTCATCGTACTCTCTTCTTAAATGTCATTAAACTACAAATGACATTGGTCCGGTCCATACCTAAAAAGCCCGGCCAGAGGCCTATTTCGAACCTTTGGGTAAAGAGCGAGAGTTGTTTTGCTAAGGCATGCTGTCTTGTGTGTTTCTCACAGGCGTTCATGACTCAGAACACCACCAAACAGAACGAGCACTGCCTGAAGAACTTTGACCTTGCTGAGTATCGGCAGGTCCTGAGTGACCTCTCCATCCAGATCTACCAGCAGCTCGTCAAAATAGCCGAGGGAGTCTTACAACCTATGATCGGTCAGTAGAAATAACGGCGGACTGCACTCAACTATCGCGGCTTCAAAAACGCCTTGTCGTATCGATGTGTCGATATCTAGCTCTCTCATGAGATGGCGACTGTAGTAGTGAGTTTGTGATTGTTCTGGTCCTGGCAGTGTCGGCGATGCTGGAGAGCGAGAGCATACCCAGTCTAGCCGGAGTGAAACCCACGGGCTACCGGAAGCGCTCGTCCAGCGTGGACTGCGAGTCCGGGGGGCCGGGGGGCTACACTCTGGAGGGGCTGATCCGCCAGCTGGGCCAGTTCTACGGCATCATGGGAGAGCACGGCCTGGACCCCGAGATCGGCCAGCAGGTGATCCGTCAGCTCTTCTACAACATCAACGCCGTGACGCTCAACAACCTGCTGCTGCGCAAAGACGTCTGCTCCTGGAGCACCGGCATGCAGCTCAGGTACAAAGACCACGTCAATGCCACATTTACTCATAACTAATAACCACGTCAGACTAAATCAAAAAAGGGAAGATTTATCCCTCTGTCACTAATCAAGGGGCATCTCGGGGGAAACCGCGGTTTTGATCTCGAGCGGTATTGTACGGTAGATGGGGGGGGGGGGGGGGGGACTAGCAAAACGAGGCAAATAAGTGACGAGCGTTTGGTTGCGGAACAGATACAACATCAGCCAGATGGAGGAGTGGCTTAGGGGGAAGAACCTGCAGCAGAGTGGGGCGGCGGAGACCATCCAGCCGCTCATCCAGGCCGCTCAGCTGCTGCAGGTGAAGAAGAAGACGTCTCAGGACGCCGAGGCTATCTGTTCGCTCTGCACGGCTCTCAGCGTGCAGCAGGTATATAACCACGCCTCTGATTTCAGCTGAACACAGCCGTTTTCTCTCTCGAATCCCGTTTCTCTTTATGTACGGCCGTGCTTAATGCCGTCTGGCGTTTTTTTCTCCCGCAGATTGTGAAAATCCTCAACCTTTACACTCCGCTGAATGAGTTTGAAGAAAGAGTCACGGTGTCATTCATCAGAGACATACAGGTAGAACTTTATTCATTTTATGTTTCTTTTTTTTTTTTCATGCAGTGTTTTCTTTTTATTTAATGTCAGTCAATAGCTTATTTTACTGCTTGGTTTTTATTATGCTTTACGTTCCGAGTTGTTTAATCCGACAAATGTGGTTGCTTTCCTTAGAGTCGTCTGCAAAACCGAACCGATAAGAACCAGCTGCTGGTAGACACCAAGCACACGTTCCCTGTCCTGTTTCCCTACACCCCTTCTGCCCTGAGCCTGGAGAACCTGCACATCCCTGCCTCCCTCAACCTGGACTTTCTCATATGGGTCTGAGACCTGACACTGGGCCTCTCTAAACCAGGTGTGGAGGGAAGAAGCACTCTGGGCACTAACCAGCTGTTCCCTCCTCCTAAACAGTGGATGGCGCTGTAGGAGAAGTCAGCGAGAAGAGAAAGCTGTCTAACAGGCCATCTCAGGCGCTTCAGTTTCAGATCGTATCGTTTCGGCTCAGGCTTGAGCTAAAATGCTACCTGCTCTGTCATCCGGCTTTTAGACAGTTATTTCTCTGAACCAGCTACATTTCTGTGCGCTCTGTTTTAATATGCTGGGGCTTTTTTTTTAAGAAGCAGAAGCACAGGGTCATAGCACTACAAAAGAAGCGTTCAAAAGAATTTGTTCCTTTAGGGCCAGCAGATCCCTCAGCCAATCAGAAGGATTGACTCATCTGGACCAAGTGGAGCGTCTGGCTTACAGTCACCTCCAATTGAACCAAAACTGAAGAATCTATTAAAAATTTAAAAAATATATATTGAAACATGTATTTGTAAATTAGATTGTGCTTAACACTTTTCTTATGATCATTTGTATTTAGTCATCCTCTCTAGACCCTTTGACACGAATGATGAACAGGCATTTCTCAGACACCTGAATATTCGTTTATATGAAAGAATTCCCCTCAGTCTTTCTCGTGACTGGGATATTTTTTACGCCTGATGCACTGCTTCCAGTCTCAGACTCAGACTCAGACAACAGACAGCTGACGACAGTAAAGCAGGAGAGATTTTCTGCGTTGCCGTCTCGGTGACTCACTCTTGTCTAAATGGGCCTTACAATCTTCTTTTCTTTTCTTTTTTTCTTTTTTAAACCTGGAAGCCTTTTCTGTTCTCAGAGTCTTCTGTCTCTCCAAGACCTTTAAAAAAAAAAAAAAAAAAAAAAGCATATCCCTAATATCCTGTGTGAGACATCACAATAAAACCAGGCTAGTTAGGAAGCGTATGAGAGTAACGGACGTGAAAAGCCCAAGTGGACAACAGAAGAAAAACGTTAAGTCATTAGAGAGGGTAGTGAGGAGAAGAGGTCAGAGTAGGATGACTGAGACGTGGTTCAGAGTGAGAAATATCTTAAGCTTGGCTGGCAGGGGACTTTTGGGGTCAAAGGTTGAACAAGTAAGTGCTGGGAGGAGATTAATGTGCAAGCAGGATATGATTACGTATGTGCAATTATGGTACTGCAAGGAACTAAGAAAGATTCAGAGGTCTGTGGGTAACTGACGAGATCAGAGGGATTCAATAGACTTAACTTTGATTGTTGTTGTTGTTGTTGTTGTTGTTGTTTTGTGTTGTGTTGTTGTTTTTTTAATTGTAAACTGGTCTCTTTTAATATGTTTGTAACGGTACATTTATACCACAAAAGCTCCAGGCAACATTTTCTGTGCTAAAATATTTTACAGAAACTCTACAGAGCCATTTCTTTGCTAACTTCTGGTACGACCCCTGGTTCCACGTGGCGGTTTGCATGGTCTGTAGATCTTTTTTTTTTTTTCTCTCTCTCTTCCTCTGTGTGGAATGGAGAATAACGTAAAGATACACACTTGTCAAGCACAAGCTGATAAAAATATTTCTTTGCTAATGTGCTTCATGTGGTATGTTGTTTCATACGAGTGACGGACGTCACCGAACGGAGCATTGAACTGGGACCATTTTTTTGTGGGGGAGGTGTTTCGGACTCTCTCGCATGAATTTAACGTTGCAATATTAATAGAGACTGTGGATCTCTGGGAGACTTTCTCTGCTTCCAATGCCAATAAAACAGAAGGACTATCACGGATTTCCCCCCTCAGTGTTTGATTCACCTACTCGTTTGTATATTTAGATGGTTAGGGTTATTTTTTTGTTATGACATTGATAATGTCTTTTGATTCATCTGGGCAAAGTTCTTAGCACTACACATTTCTGAACAAGTTTCATTTGTGTTTGTATTTCGTTTGTATTGTAAACGGCGTCTTTGTATGACTAGATACCCGTTTTTGGTTTTTTTTTTAACGGGATATTAAACATACAGCGGTGTTTTCCGGGCTTTTAATAACGCCCTCTGCCGTCAGACACCGTGGAACTTTTCAGATCGCCCTGTTCTTTTCCATTGCCCTGTACACTGGAGCATACCTCTCAATGCCACCACTGAGCAGATTAAAACATATGTCCTTACATGATCACTGAAACATGTCTTGTTCGTATTTCATACCAGTGGCACAGAACTCTCCTCTGAACTCTTTCCTTTCTTTACTGCGTATATGCCATAAAACATGATGCTCTTCTCTTCGTTTGGAATCGATTTTTTTTTTTTTTAATCTATTTTTAAGTTTGAAAAGTAAGTCAAAAGTGATGTGGGTCGAAGGTCTGTTCTTCTAAAAGTATTGTCTGCCACTATGAAACATTACATAGCAACATCAGCAGATACTTCCTCCAGTTCATGGCCATTGGGTGAATACTGAAGCATTTATACACATTTATATTGTTGTGAGAAATAAGTATGAAATATAAATTATGTATATTAGTGGCAAGAAAGATGGGCGCTATGCATAATATACCCATGTTAGTGGGGTTGAAATGACTTTCTGGCCTCTGTCGATGGTTCTTTTTACCCTCTAATAAAATTAGCCACTTCATCAAGACATGTTTACTGTTGAAAAATGTTTCCGTGCAGTTTGAACAAAAAAATAAGAAAACAAGCTACTGTCATTTAAAATCTGTTGTATATACATAAATAATAAACAGAAGATAAAATGGTTTAAATATTCTTGCGCTCTCACTGAGGTTGGACCCACAAGAGGGCATACTCTCCTCATTTTCTCTCTCTCTCTCTCTCTCTCTCTCTCTCTCTCTCTCTCTCCCCCCCTCTCCTCACCCCCCCCCCATTTGTCTCACACTCTCTCTCTATTTCTCTCTCTGCCCCCCTTTCGTCTCACACACTCTCTCTCTCTCTCTCTCTCTCTCTCTGTGTCTCTGTCTCCCTCTCTGTCTGTCTGTCTGCACTTCCCTGCCTCTCTCTCAGTCTCTCCTCCTGTTTGTGGCTTTTTGACAAGGGGTTTTGTGAACACGGCTTGTAGCTCTTTCCCATACAGACAGGCCTTGGTAACGGTCCGAGGGTGGCAGACTCACTCTCAGTCTCAGAAGCGCTCTGCCCGTGGAAACCTAATAACAGGAAGACATCACAGACGTGCGGTTTAAGGGAAACACATGACGTCCAATCAAAACGAACAGAACTGATTGATTAAAAAGGGATACAACCCTATCATGAAAGACCTTTTCATATGGTTCAAATACATTACTTGTGAGTAACACCTCACGGTGAAGAGGTGTACTCTGTGCATTTTGTCTAATATGTGCCACGTGATAGGTGAGAAGAGGAAAAGGACGTGTTACAGATGAGGGGAAATCCACCCACTGCAAAATTCTCCATCCCCTATGACGCAGCTCTGCCTTACTCTGTGATATGACCTCTTCCTGTCTCTGTTTCATTTTGGCTTAGATATTTCCCCCCTTCCCCCCACAAGTCATTTAAAGTGGCTAGAGCAGACAAATCTCGTTATTTTTGTTTGGCACATTTTTCTGTGTAACCTCACCAGGTTGTTATTATTAGGAAGACGGTGAAGGATTCGGTTTGGTCACGTTTTAATCTCTGTCTGCTGAGGCTGTAATATTCTAATCTTTTACCATCTCGTGATGTAAACGCTTCGGGGCAGAGTTTTTTTGTTTGTTTGTTTTTTCCTGTCGTTTCGTTTGAATGCCGTTCTTGCATTCGTTGCATCGGTGGTAAGCGTGGTACAAATACTGAAATGAGTCAGTTGTAACCAGCATTTTTTTTTTTTTTATGTCAACCAAAGATTTTTCAGGTGTAAGGCTGATCAAAGAAGGACCAAACGGCACAACCATGGATATGTAAACATAATCACGCCACCATGGCGTCACACAGCAGAAACTATGAAAAATGACGGACCAACACAGATGACCCGTGTTGAGTTTTTACTCTCCTATGTACATTCATATGCAGGGGTTATTTAACCCTGCTCCTGAAGATCCATTCTGCAGCAGAGTCCAGCTCTAATTTCATGAACTCAGTTGGGAGCATCTAAATAATAAGTCTGGATGTGTTGGAACTGGATTAGAGGCTAGGCCCTTGAGAAGAGGTCGATGGCTTCCAGTGTCAGACAGTACGCTTTATGCTAATCAGGTGGTATACAGAAAGGGCCTTCGTCGTCTTCAGATGCTAAAAATGCGTTCGCGGATCGGTTGCTACTTTCTCACACGGCAGCATTTAGGCACTGCCGTCCTTCAGCGGCTGATATGAGAGTAACGGAGAGAGAGAGAGGAGAGCGCAGAGGAATACAAGGATGCAAACCGCAACCAGAGCAAAACACAGAGAGAGAGAGAGAGACAGAGAGAGAGAAAAAAAAATCCTGGGTTCTGAGGTGTTACAGAAGAGAAGTGCATGAAAGGGAAACCACTGAAGCTGTTGTTGTGAGATGAGAAATGAGATAGGGGCCTGTAGCACTGGAGTGTGGTTTCAGGGGGGTTTGTAAGCACAACCTGCAAAAAGTGAGGGCCTCATGGCACCGTCACGTTACAGCGTGTTGGGTTTTAATTTTTTTTTTTTTTTTCTTTTTCTTATGCCCCCCCCCCCCTCCCAAGCGCACCGTGTCCCGTCCCACGCCGGCGTCCCAAGCAGTTGTGGGGGTGAGGGGTGGTAGATTAGATGCTGCAGTTAGTTTGTATGTTAAAACAATGACATTGCGTAGCAAAAAAAAAAAACAAAACAGGCAAATCAGAGAGAGAGAGAGAGAGAGAGAGAGAGAGGTGCACTTTTCCCTGTTTCCTTCTCCGTCTTCACGCTGTGAATGCTGTGAGCGTGGGCGCGTTAACCACTGCAGGCAGCCACCCACGGACGCATTCGAGAGTTCACGCCAGCAGGCCCATATCCTCAGCCCCTTACATGCACCAGGGCCCTCAGGTACAAGCAAGATCTCTCTCTTTCTCTCTCTCTCTCTCTCTCTCTCTCACTCCGCCATCAGGATAACACATGCAGAAATTCAGTTCTATGAGTGCTCGTCCGATCCACCGATCCATATATACTAAGATAATGTGTACAAAACAGAGCTTGAATACATGTTATTAAGGAACTAGTTATCTGACATGTTTACGGTCCTCAATAAAAACACCAGTCTGGTTTTGTGACTAGAATACTGGCAAGAGACATCATTAGTCATAGATAAGCCTGGATGAAAGAGCAAGCTTAGGTAAGGTAATTTCCAAACAGTCATTTAATGTGCTAGGCCTTAGCCTGGAGCCAAATGCAACAGGCCAGCCAGCACCTACTGACTTAAAATCATGTCATTTCATTCACTTTCCTTCATATCCAAGATATGGTCATTTTTCTGAATATCTACCCCCCCCCCCCATGTCTTCTTTGTGTGACAAAATTCTTCAGACTCTTCCTAACAATGAAAAGTTATTCAAGTATATTACAAAGATAAGAAAATATCAGAATACCGTTGATCTAAACATAAACACAAATACACGTGCAAACATGTAGAGCATGATTTTACAAACATTTGAGCAGAAGTATCCTCCGATATCATGAGGTAAATCATCAAAGGGATTACATACCAGTGCCAGACCACAGACACTGCTGTGGTTCTTTAATGAGTTAAAAGGAAGATTATCAACACAGATGAACTGCCCCGATGTCTACCATCTCAAGAGCTTTTTCCACCTCCCCGCACCAATTCTATGGTGAGATTACAAAATTAAGTGTGGTTAATTCATTACAGTTCTGCTAAAACCCTGCTGAATGCCGAGACGCTTACTTTGCTTTTAAAACGAATATGATAATAACTGAATCAATGTCAGGTAAATTGAAGACAATGTATAACTGGCTTATGAGACAGAAGCGCATATAAACGACTTGAACACAAGAATGAACCTTTTACACTGATGCTCAGTAACACGAAATCATACCTGCACGTAATCTGATCATACCTGCACGTAATCTTGCTTCATCTTTGTCTTCTCTCACTTCATTCCTTCTCAACTTTCAGCTGTTCAGTGTGTCAGTCTCAACATAACCTCAACATAACCTTCTTTTTTTGGCCTCCCTGAAAAATTAGGAACAACGGAACGAGCTACTTGCTTGCGAGACAAGACTGGTTTTAAGATGAAATTAAAATTAAGCCGATTTGAGACCACTTTAACGGTAAACAGTGCTATACGAATAAAGTTGAATTAAATTGAATTGAATTGAATTAAGGTGTTTGTTGATACAAAAGTTGATATGATGGAAAAAAAAAGATCAAATGGTCAAATACTGAACACATTCTTAGCCATTTGGATTACTCACGGTGTCAGTTATGATACATTTGTTCCAGTACCGTTTCATTTCACAGATATGTTTCAGAAGAGTAAACAATTACCATGGTAATAGTGCATTTACAAGTATGAATAACAACTATCTCTAGTTTCCATTGTCTTGACTGCATGTCAAGTATGTGTGCATACTTCATGTAGTTTGGAGACAGCAGTAGTTCTTTACGGGGACTGTGCTCAGAGTCAAGGTCGTATGTTGCAGGCTGAGTACATGCTGGCCTCATTTTAATGTAAACCAATTATCTGAACCTGCAGGAAGTGGGCTCTAGAAGCTTACCGCTTGTTTTTGTTTTTCACAACCTAGGTACATGCAGACAGCAGATTGCTTTTTAACTTTAACTATTTTAAACTGCATAACACAACAGCCTGATATGTCTAAACATCCATTTAAAATAGTACAAATTTACAGTATGTATTAACAAACAAACAACCAAATAAACAAATGAATAAATAAATGCATGAATTAATGAATAAAGGTGCATCATGAAAGTATGGTATTTTTCATGTTAAAAGTAACTAACAATTTTTTTTTTCTTTAGTCATATGCACCGTGCCAGTGCTAATCACAATCTACAGAATATTACTTAAATGACTGCTTGTTTGTTTGTTTGTTTGTTTGTTTGTTTGTTTTCAATCCCGTTACTATGCTCTTCACTGTTGTGCTTGGTGGATGATACCAAAAAAAAAAAGGAAAAAACAATGTCTACACATCTTCACCTCTTCCATGATGTGACCTAAATAAAGTGCTGACTCCTGTTGACTGGGCTGAAAAAGTGCTTAACTTCTCAGTTTGTTTAAATGTTTGATTCCACTATTGTCAATCACATGAGAAGAGTTTCCTGTTATCTCTAGACCCATAACCTTCTCCCTCCCTCTCTCTCTCTCTCTCTCTCTCTCTCTCTCTCTCTCTCTCTCTCTCTCTCTCTCTGTCTGTCTGTCTCTATCTCTCTCTTTCTCGCTTTTGCTACACCCTCTTCCTCTCACGCTGCTGTTATGGTAAAACTGAGAGTTCACACAGCCACGTTTAGTCTTCTCTCTGAGGCTATGACATGTGGTCCTCTGAATGAGTCAACTCTGCTAGGTTTTTTTTTTTTTTTTTCCCCTCTGATACAAGTAGATGAGAAATGGCACTTGTGCTACATATGCTTGTAATCCTCTGTTTTCCACTGGCTAGTCCTCAGAGTGGTGGAGGAGACGATGATGGTAAGTTTTTGTTGACCTTCTTTTTGCTTCTGGGAGAATGGTATCATATCACTCATCTTTAATAATTTCCTGAAGCACTTTTGATTTATAGCATTTGTGAAGGCACGTTTCTACGGTGGCTTATTGGCTTATGTGGCTGTTAGTCTGAAAAATGTTGTAGTTTCTGTTATTTTTTGCTTGTATGGCGTTTACTTGTTACACTGTTATGAACCAGGGTTATGTCATGTTATTAGTGTTGTCTATTTAGACGTGACATTCTTGGTGAGGGACAACTTAGCTGTACCTCAGTGATCAAGATCTAATGATGGAACGATGCTTGGACCTAATGAACTAGGGGTAGCCGCTTCCTTTTTTTATGTGTGACAGAGGATCTAGTGGTTGTTTTGGAACACTGAGGAAAATAAGCTCTGTACACCATTTAAACGTGGTAATGTGTGAAGTGTAGAAAAATAAATAACCTTGTTGAAAAAAAAAAAAAAAACAAATTCCGACAAACTTGAAAATGTCCTGATTAAAAATTAGCTGGCAATTAGCTTATTATTACATAAATTTGTTTGATGATGTTATGAGTACGTACGTATGTATGTATGTATGTATGTATGTATATTTCATTGTTTTTATCATAACATACTTTTCAGACTTTGCTGAAGGATCAAGTGCCAACTGCTACTTCGAATTTCGTATCAGACACAGCAAACTGACCTGTTCCATGGTTGATGAGCCTACTGAAGATGTAGAATTCATGACAATTTGGTACCGTGCCCACAATTTACTGTTTGGTTCTGGAACAGCTCTGTTAATCTCTGATGGTGGTGTATGAATGTGTGTGTGTGGGTGTGTGCGCATGTGGGTGTGTCACGGTTTCTTATTTGTTTCATTACTACATGTTGCTTGAGAAGTAGCACTACTAATATGTTTTTTTATTTTTTCAGTGACCCAAGAAGATGTATGAATGGAACTAGGAGGAAGAATGCTTTCACATTCCATGACTTGGAACTTCTTGAAGAATATAACCTCACTACACACTTCAAAGAGAAGGAAGACATTCATCAAGCCATTGAATTGAAAAAAATAAGTAAGTACATCTTTTCTGAACTAGCATTATGATGGAAGAAAGGGAAAGAAGAAAGTAATGTGTTTTGCAAATACGTCAAAATGTGTTTGTCAGTCTCTCTGTTTTTGTCTTCTCCTTAACCCACACAGTAAAACTTCCAACCCCTAAAATAGAGGGCATTGCATATGACAAAAGTGACAATATCCACATAAATATTACATATGACCATGACTTTGTCAAGACTCCCATCTTTCAAGTTCAGATCCAAGGTTCCAAAACCATGAAGGTAATCCTTTTTTTTTCTTTTAATCTATTATTAAAACCAGCACAACATGTTTCTACATAGCAACATTTTTTTAATTGCAAGTTTATGTTTAAAATTACACCTTCTCCTTTAGATTTTTGAGGTGGAATATAAGCCCATCATCCTCAGTGCAGAGAGTCTGAAAGCTGATAAAGTCTATCAGGTGAGGGTGAGAGCCAAGCCCAGTGCTGGTTACTTCAGTGGAAGCTGGACAGAATGGAGCCCATCCAAAAGTCTTGTCCTTGACCGAGGTGAGGGGAATGGTCAGCACTAAGTTACTTTTATGCCAACAGATGTCTGTAGAAGTCTGTGCACATTCTGACAAAGGACGCTCTTTTTTTTTTTTTTTTTTTTAGAAGAAGCAGCTAGCCCTGCATGGCAGAATGTGGTATTGTGCATTCTGGTCTTCACTGGGGTCGTTCTGTTGATTGGTATTGGTTCTATGCCTCTGGTAAGGAGAGGGTGAGTAGAACATGTTTATTTTGTCCTTTTCATGTCTTGTGTTCAACTGAAAAAAAAAAACAAAAAAAAAACCCAACTTTTTTTTCCCCCAGTAAACCTGACTGACTTAGCCACTAAAGTTTTGCCCTTTTTGATTTGTATATTCTCTTTTCAGTGTAAAAGCCTGCGTTTCACCAAACATTCCTGGTCCGAAATTCACACTAGCCCAAATTCACAAAGCAAAAGAGGTAAATTCCTTCTGTTTTTAACTTGACATAGCATTTTGTGACACCTCTGATTTTTCATAAAAGTTACTTTAAGTTCATCAAAATGAGAATAATACTAGATGAAAACTGAATGTCATATAAACTTTTTTATTGCTTGCTCAGTGCAGAGCATAGATAAACTGACTTCCTTTCATGACACTCATTCCTCTTCCAGTTTGTCCCTTTGATCTGTTCTGAGCCTATTCGATACTAAATGCCAACCATCTGGTGCGTTAACACTCGGCTTCCCTATGTTTTTTGTGTGTTTGACCTTTGACCAACAATGTAGGGTCCGCCTGTCAGTTTCAGTCCAGAGATGTTCAATGACACACACATTCATATGGTGAACTATGACAACGAAAGCAAACTTCCCCCTGAGTCACAAGAGGGCCTGGACAGCACCAGTGTTACAGCTTCACTCTGCTCAGCCAGTCACAGGGACTCACAAGCCACCACTCCATGCTTGGAGCTTGACGTGGAAGATCAGCTGAGCAAAGGGGAGGTGTCCACCCTCAGAGTTCGACTATTGGACGAGTCCAGTTCTTTAGACAGAGGAATCGATAACATCAGTGCTCATGGTGCGAGAGCTCCCAAAAGAGAATACAAGGATGAGGATTACGTTACTATGCCCAGTCTCTACAAAATACAGTGAAATGAACAAACAAGATTATAATAATTGTACATTTAGCTGCTTATATGTGTACCAAATTTATATATAATGTCCCTTTAAACATATACATGCATGTCTGCATCATGAACACATATTTTCTGTTTATGTATGTTTATACTGCATCATTTAAGCACATCTTAAGAATCCTCTTGAAGCAGACCACTGGAAACTCCCTACATGCCATGTGATACTTTTCACCGAGACAGTGATGACAACATATCATTGGAACACCTATGGAGACGTATTAGGGTGAAGTAACACAAAGGTGCCGATCTCATTTCATAAACTGTCACCGGAGGATGTAATGCTGCTTTTAATCTAGAGGGTTAAAGGAGGACCCACGTGAGCTGACACACGGTGAAGTACCAGGCTGTATGGTACTTGCTCTCCTCCACACTCATTCTGAAACTGGTAAATGCCTTCAATTTGACCACAGACTGAATGAGACTATGCTCATAAATCTAAGAATGGTTAGTCACGTAATTTGAAAAAGACTGACTACCGGCGGATGCAGAAGAAAGCACTGAAAGTAAGTACTGGAAGTATCGTAAGTAACTGACAATCAAGTGAGCTGCACAGCGGACCCTTTTTAACTCGGGCAATGACCAGACGCGGTGTGCTAGACGTCGGAGTTCTCTGCAACAGCAGTTTACTAAAAGGTGTCGAGGGTGATGTTCATCTGCATCTCTGCTGCTATTTCATCTCCATGAATGTTCAAACACGGCTGTCTTCAGATCTTCTTTTCTTTCCCCTGGAATGTTCAGTACGTTTTTTTTTTGGGGGGGGGGGGGGGGGGGTTTGGTCGACGTAAAAGAGCCACTTGCCAAAACTCTTCAAAAACCACTTTGTAAAGTGCAGCTCAGATGTATTAAGGAGAAGAAGGGGGGAAAAAAAAAAGAAGACTGCTCCATTCCCTGTTGTGTTTACTTCTATAAGAGGAAAAAAAAAAATCTGCTGATACATATGGGGCGGGGTTGGTTTCACACCTTTCTGCATTCATCAACACTTTATCAGGCGCTATAGTGCCACTGATACAACCGCTGCTGGATTTAGCAGGCTCAGCAAGCCTTCTTACCGTTCTGGAAGGCTCTATCATAGTGCTGGGCTTGTACACAAACCCATTTTTACTTTCACTCTTCATACTTACATTTTTTTTTTCTCCTCTTCACTTCATCAAAGTAAACTGAAATCGGGTGCCTTTTGTCTGAGGTTCAGAAGCTTACTGGATACTAACACGTGGTTTTTTTTTTTGTTTTGTTTTGTTTTTTTTTTTTAAACTACTTTAGTTCTCACAGGCTTTGTCATACTTTTTATACATCATATATCAATTTCAACTGGTTCATCTCTTACCTTGTTTGAGTCTAGTTGAAAGCACAATTGTAATGTAAGTCAGGACTAGGTCTCACAGCCATTCAGATATGGGTTACACTGAAAATGTATTTCTGTAGAACAACTTTAATAATTTGTAGTCTTTGTATGTAATGTATACATTAAGATTTCATTTTAGTTTTATATGTGTAATGAAGCACCTAAGCATTCTTCCATGATTGTGTCTACTGTATGTGATTACATAATAATTAATAAAAACTGTACAACACTTGAGATTGCTTTTTTACATGCTTAAAGCAAATCATATAAAGTAAAGCAAATAAAAGTGACCTCACTTGACGTTTTAAAATAGTCTTTATCTTACTTCTTCATGGAAAAGACCCACTGGACTGATTGGATTTACTCAAATTTCATAGACAGATTTGTAAGTTTCAATGAACATGATTTCTTTCAAAAATATATAATATTTTAAGTGAGGCAAAAAAAAAACCATCTGTAAAGGGAAATTTACAGTTTCCATGCGCTCTTCATCATAAGAATGAAATAAACGTCACTCTCAATGGATGCACTGACTCCACAGTAATAATTCACAAACTCTTCTTTTGTGACCTACAGGAGAGAAAAGGGGAGAATGCATCAACTTGCCAAAAACCAAGTCAACAGAAGGTGACACCTTCAGCCCCATCCAAAATCTTTCACAGACCCATTTAATCGGCATCTAAAAGATGTAAACTATTTAAAAGCAGAGGGTGGAAACCAAGAGAGAGAAGCTTCCCGGCGCGATAAAAGGAGGGAAAAAAAAAATCAATCGTGCAAATAGGTCAAGATTCTGTTACTGGTACATTTTGAGTTTGTATTTCTCATTTCAGGATTCTTGCAGGTGCAACAAACAAACGTAAAAGCCTAATTGAGAGAATGCACAGTATCAGATTAGAAGTCTAACCACACCACCTGCTTCATTTTGGACAGTTTTAGACGACACCGTTGCATCTGCTTGCCTGAAGTGAAAAACACAGTTCCGTGTAAGTCATTTGCAATTGATTATGTTATTATAGTGTTAGATAAAAGCCAGAAGAGTCAGAGCTGTGAAGTCTGTTTTAAAGTGAATCCCAGAGGCGACTCAATGAACAGAATGCACAGGATTTATGAGAGAACTGGAAGCAAATTCCTGTGGGGACAACATAATCCTCATGTCATGTTTTGAAGGCTAATTTTTTTGGCCTACTTTTTAAAGACCAGAACCATTTGGGGGTGGAGTTTTAGGAACACCTCTTGAAAACAGACGGTGTGCGAGGTATAACTAGAGCCTGTGCTGCTGTGGGATCAGTTTTAAAAAATGAGAGTTAAATACAAGATAATGTGATTAGGTACCTCAGGCCAGTAATGAAACAGGACAGCTGTCACTATATCTTGCATTCTATATACTGTTCTAATTCATATCTGGAAAAAAATAATTCATACTAGCAATACGGACAATGGTGCTAGATGAAAACTGTTTCCTTAACCGGTGTTTTCCAGTTCTGGTCCCAGAAACCCACAGCTCTGGCCCTCGTAGTATGAGACAAGCAAAATTCAGCAGCGGCACCAAATCACTGGCATTTGCACGTATACTGATGGAAACAAATCAGAGGTTGTTAGTTGTTTATTTGGATTGGATGATCCCTTAGAGGGGACATTCACCCTTTTTCTCATGTGGGCCAATACAATAACAATTAGGTCTACCTCCTTCTAACAAATCTATTAGTGCATTTTTCCCCCGATACATAATATCAGTAAATCAATACCTGCAAATTTGCTGCTGTTTAAATCTTAAAATCCAGTAAGGGTATCTATGCATAATTTTCATGTGCCAATCAACCGATAACAAAATGACTGCCTTCTAAGAGAACAGTATCGACCAGATTACAGTGTATGTAGAAAACTCTGCGACGTCAACAACTGTAATAAATGATGTGGTCTTTTTTGCTACCGGTTAACACGTAAAAAAAATCAGTTACTTGGACATTCAGTGTGGCCACAGCCAACACTGTCAATGCTGAGGTAAGAGATATGTCGAGTTTCGGTCGATCGGGGATGGGCCGGAATCGGTTTAAGTGGTGAAATGTATGATCTGACACACTAAAGTACTCACATGATTTAATGGGACCTAAATTAGTCTTGACTGTAATAAAACCCCCAGACCTCAAAGCACGCGAGCAAAGAGAAAGTGAAAGAACCTCAAAAGGAGTGGTAGGAACAAACTTTCATTGCTTGCTGAAGACCGCATGAAAGCGTTTTCAATTGGAGCTTTGTGAGAGTGTTTTAGTGGTAACAGCGCACAACAATGTGTACTGTTACAGTTTACCGCTAGAAAATACTCAAAATACTCACTTTAAATTAGTCCTCAAACATTTGAGGATTTGGGACCAGTCATAAGAGGAACTGTTAAAGCTTCCACAGAAGGGGTGCTACAACCACATCTTCAAAAGGAAAAAAAAAAAATTGCTGATTCAGAATGGTCTCTCAAAAATACTTTGTCAGTTGTAATTGTACCGCAAAACTAACCCTGATGACTCGGTCTGAGGGTTTTATAGGAAATCATTTTGAAAGAGACAGAGCTGCGGCAGAGCAGATGCTGAATCTTTCAATGTTGCAACAAGAAGACTATTGTTAAGGAGATAGTGTCTGAGAGCAAAGATGGTATACAGGCAAAAATAAAAACAGAGACTAGAGTCACCTATCTCTTTTTTTCCCTGAGAATGACGTTTGAAGTTGTTAGTTAAGTTTCCAAGCGTTTTTCATCATTATTATAAAGTAGACATCTGTGTCAATGGAAGCACTGACACCTGCGTAGTAATTCATAAATTCCTCTTTTGTGACCTAATGTGTTACAAAAACATGAAGGCACAATCAGTAAGACCATTACAGAGAAATCACATGATCACAGTTGCTTGGAAATTACTGTCAGCTACTAATTCTCACTTCTGTAATTCAAAACAGTCAATATTACATATTGTGTATTGTCTTGGAAGGAATGTGGAACTGAACGTACACAAACTGTGAACCAGATTACCCAAAACAATGTTTTAACAAAGGTTATGAATCCCATCTAGCTGAATTCAGAATATTTCTGTGAGACATTCTGTGTCTCATTCCTGTCCAAAAAAAGAAAGAAAGAAAGAAAGAAAGACAGATTTAAGAGGCATGTTCTAACCTCTGTGTTATTGCACCTTAAGCCTACCTTTCCATCCTTGTCATAGGGAGAGTCAAAGCTGTCAAGGAATTTGCGGAACACTTGTTCTTCCGTCCATTCCCCATTTTGATATTTCGGGTGATATTTCGCATTGTAAACCCCTCTAAGGTCGTCAACAGTGATTACACCGTCACCAGTCTTATCCAGCTTCCTAAAGGCCTGTAAAACCACCTCTTTTCTTGCATTGGACATGGGTGGCTGGAATGATAACAAATGCAGGAATTAGTCACAAGTGTAAATTACAATTTGTTATTGAACAAATCATTATAATAAGTAGAGGTGTAACAGTTCACCCCATTCATGGTTTGGTTTGTAGCACAGTTTGGATTGAAAGAAAACCGAACCAATTCAGAACTGAAGGGGAAACATATTCAAATCTAACTCAAAAAGAACAAATGTAATACAAACAGCGACAACTCTCTTCAAAAATGTGAACAAAGACAAATATATGCTCAGTATGTTTTATCTTAGGGTTCTTTTTTCAGAAAATGAGCGAGAGAAAACTTAAAACTTATTTTAAGCATAAACAGTTATTTTAAGGCTCTTCACCATGACAACAATGGGAAGAAATCTAAACATCAGTATCTTTCATGGTTCTTGTCACGAATACCGCACAAGGCAGGATGCATATGTGAGTGAGGTTTTAAGCAAAGGCATGGTTGCCAAAAAAAAAAAAAAACACACAGAGAGGTTACACAAAACTCTGCAGGCTGGGAGCACCAAGAACGTAACACAAGAGCAAGCCTGGCAGACCAGGAATAAACTAGAAAGGCAGGATATATGACTCTGTTAGTCACACTAGGTTTGTGTAAGGCTTTGCAAGGGACGAATGAAACAGAAGTATATATACACAGAACAGAAAGGGAAGTAAATGTCAACCAGGTGTAGATAATGACTGAATCATAACACTGATTAGATGAAGACAACTGCACTAACTGACCAGCAGAGGGGGGCAGTGAACACATAGGTTGTGAGTTTTTCATCAAGAAAATAACAGCAAAGTTTCTGTTGTTGTGAATCAACCGGGAAAAAAAAACCTGCCAGATAAGAAACTTGGATGAGACAGAACAGTGCTCAATTTAAGGAACGGAAAAAAAAAGGAACAAGACAAAGAGGAAGGACAAGTAAGACATAGAAAAACCCCTACAATAGCTGAGGTGGAAAAAAAAAATGACACACATACCGCAAATCGAACCAAGGTCTACAGTATGGGGGGGGGGGGGGGGGGGGGGGGGGTATTCCAGAGAGCCGGTTTAGTGAAACTCTGAGTTAGCTAACTCAAAACAAGCAGTAAACCTCCTAATAGAGGAGCCCTATGGCTTTGTTTTGCTAGGAGAATGAAGCCATAGGGCTCTTCTATTAGAGGGTTTACTACTTTCTCTGAGTTAACTAACTCTGAGTTTTCACTAAACCCGCTTTCTGGAATAGCCCCCAGGACAAACCCGTTACACCCCTAATAATCGGACAAATTCTCACTGTATTTACATTTACCCTTAACGTTATGAGAAATTCATCAAAGTCAATCTGTCCGCTGCCATCCCTGTCAAACTGCTGAAAAAGCGCCATGGCCTCCTCTTTCTCCATGAGTACACCAAAGTCATTTAGGCCTTTCATAAATTCTTTCAAGTCAAGCGTCCTGCTGTCGTCATCATCCATGATCTTAAAGGTCCTATAAAATAACAATCATTTAACAAATGAATCCTTAAAAAGCTGATTAAATTTAAAGTTTATTTGTGACCAGATTAAACTATAAAACTAAGGAATTTGCATATATTTCCACAACGTCTTAGTTGTAAACACCAGCTTACCTGCCCAAACCCTTGATGCCCGCTGAGCCCCGAGCCAAACACTGTAGTCTCAGGCGCTCCACTGGGTCTGAGCAGGCTTGTAGTTGTTTTTTCGCATTTACTGCCATTTCCCGGTCATGCCGCGCTGTTCCAGCCATCTCAATTACCTGTTACATTAAAGCCACAGGTAAAAGAAATGACATCCACGCCAAACGCTGTTGAATTCGTGAACCATTTATTAAGAGATTATGTTAAGACAAATTATGTTGAGTACTAACTTTATGTCGAGCCAACCAGCTAATACAACATTGAGCTAGCTACCAGATCAACTTCTTGTTATACACCACATAATTACACATCAGTATCATGCATCTGTGAAGGCAACACATATTCTATTTAAAAACTCAGTTTAGTCAACGAGGATTAACAAACGGTATGAACATAATTTAGAATACAACTTTGACAGTTGCTTTTATCAGTGACTCTTGCTATCGAGAAATACTGACCTTGTGATGTAGGCTACGATGTTGCACCTTTGCTTAATAGATAGCACTTACTGCAGTAATATACAGTAGAATAAATGCGGTCCTTTCAGAGAAATATACGGGGAAAAAAAAGTAAAATAGCAGATAAATATTTAACGTTTGCTAGAAGCGAAACAACTGTTTGCTTAGACTCCAGTAACCCCTCCCTGAAAGTCCAAGCGTACCCTTGTCTCTATGGAGATAAGTTCTCCATTTGATTGGTTCTCGAGCTTAGGGATGAAACGCCGCCACGCTACTGTTAAGAGCTGCTGATAAGGCCCATGGAAGCAAATTCTCCCTATGTATCCTCAAAAATACCAAAGGCTACGTCAAAAAATATATAAATAAATAAATAAATAATATACATACATACATACACACACACACACACACATATATATATATATATATATATATATATATATATATATGTACATACATATTTTTTTTCCTTTTGTTTACACCGAAGTCTTGAGGGCAATACCTTCGTGCAAGTAAATGCCTTAAAAGTCTGTCATAACCTGTTGTGTTTATTAGGTACTCACCGTCACTTTATAATGTGTCCACATAATTTATTACATTTTTTGAAAATCACAGAGAACCGAGAGCAAGTTGATGAATGAAAACATTCCAGCGTGAGGATTTATGTGCAGTCAGACCTCAGTGTTAACACATGATAACATATGTACACAGTCCAAAGCTTACTAATCATAGATCAGCAAAATTACAATATGTTCACAAAACATGGCATATTAAATAGTACCAGACATCACCATTTTACACTAGGAAGTATATTCTCAAGTATAATCTAGAGCATAACCACAAATGTCTTGACATTTTTCTCCTAGTTTTTAAGTGTAAGAAATTTATGAAAAGACTCGTACATGTGCACTTTCATAACAAGAAGGAGACAACTTGTATTTACAGTATCTGATAAAGTTTAGGCTGATGCTGTCTGTGATATGAAAAGACAGATGGTTAAGAATGAGACTCCCTGATAAAGTCAGCAACTTACAAAGTGCCATGCAAAAAAAAAAAAAGCAAAAAAAGTGATATACATATGAGCTATAAAGTCATGAGATTCTGAAGGAAAATGTTAGATTTCTGCACTGATACGGGCGTGCATGCACATTTAAGGTGTGTTTGTCCATCTGTGGCAACACCTTACTGAAAACATCTGGACAAACAGGAGTGCTGAGAAATAAATATTTCTGGTGGGTCGACGCATATGGCTGTGTGTTAACCTTCTGGGTTTCTATCACTTGATTTCG
This sequence comes from Chanos chanos, assembly GCF_902362185.1. NCBI lineage: Eukaryota > Metazoa > Chordata > Actinopteri > Gonorynchiformes > Chanidae > Chanos > Chanos chanos. The sequence continues at coordinate 52,125,193 of NC_044497.1, forward strand.
TGCAGGAAGGAAAAACAATAGACTTGAGTATCAACATCCCCTGAAATGGCAGAAAACCTTGAAAAATGTTTTGAACTGATGGCGAGACAGTGATTAACGGCAGTGCAATGACAGAATGATCTCTGACTCATAGTGTTCCATAGATTTCATCAAGTAACACAACGGTCTACAACAAATATCACTGTAGGGTCACTTTTCCTTCTCTTGACAAATAGCTTTAAAAAAACCCAAAACAAAACAAATAATGTTCTGCATCAAATATACAGATATAGTTATAAGTCATTAGCCACGAATAGTAAAGAAATAGTGCTAACAGTGTTACTCAACCTAATGATTCAGTGTTTGATGGAAAAAGGCACATGATTTGTCAGACCATATAACAGACCTCAAAAATACTGTGGAAAATCAAAACAAAAACAAGCAAACATATGAACAGCCTCTTTTAATTTAGGGGAATAAATATGCGACAAAATAAATATTAATGACTCAATCATTTGTTTCTGAAATCTTTAAGTTAGACGTCGTGGAGTGTTTGAAAAGACTGATTAAATAAAGGAATGTTAAATAATGTATAAGTTAGAAAAATGTTTAAAATCTCACTTTGTGAAGAAAAAGTGTTTTGAATTGATATGAGAACTTAGTTACTTAGCTATAGTCTGGCAACATTTTTTTCTTCAGCTGAAATTAATAAAAAGTGTCATCTCAACTTTCTCAGGCCAGCTGTGGAATACTTCCAAACCTTCCAACAATTCAACTGCATGCACTCAGTTACACCTAGAAGTGTTCTCCACTCATGTAGACGCCCAGGGAACAAGCCAGTGTTGAAATTCGACTGTAAGAGAGTGCAAGTTGTGTACTATGCGCGCACACTTTTATAACGTTATGTGATCATTTTAACTGAAGGCAAATAAATAAAACAAATTTGTACCGGCCACATGCAGCAGACTCTCTGGCACTTATGGACGTGGGTTTGAGTTGGGGGTGGGCATGTGTCTCGTCGGATAACAACCTTTGTTTCTGTTTTGTTTTTTTGTTTTGTTTTTTAAAGAAAAGCCCCAGTGCATTTGAGAGTTAACGTTCTACATTCACGACAAGCCACGTCAGCATCATCGCCTTGCCAATACTCTTGTTGCCTGGGACCCACTTTCCTCTTCTTCTTTTCTTCTCCTCTTTCTCCCTCTGCCCGCCTCAAACGTCATCAAAGATACGGCTTCGGGAGGAAGACATGGATAGATATCTCCCCCCCGCATGCCGGCTGAAAAAAAAAAAGAGAGAGAGAGAGAGAGAAATAAAGAGCTTACGCACACAGCTTTCTATCAGAGGATGTTAAGAGAGGAAAGGTTGAGATTGCAGGCATAGAGATAACACAGTCACAACCGAGGATTCTCGGTTTTACCTGCCAGAGTCTGTATCTGCTGGATCAGCTGTAACAGTCTCTGCATTGTAATCCAAAGGCTCAGCATCTTCCAGAAGCTCGATGCAGTCTCTCTCTGACCGACTGCCGGCGCGAGAGTATTTGGCCTCTGTCGAAGGTTTGTGAGAGGAATCGACGTTTGGACAAAAAAAAGAAAAAGAAAAAAAAAAAAGATTCGTTGATTCAAAATGTTCATTTTTTTAATTTTTTTTTTTTTAATTAAAAAAAATTATGGAAATGATTTAGGATGCAAAAAACCACACGTGAAAGAATTTTCAGAATGAACCTACGCCTACTGGAATTAGAGTTGACCATTTCTGCATAGTTTGTTTCCTTCATCTCAGAGAAGCTGCCCCGGTTTCTCGCTGCAGTCTCCTCACGTTGACGACCATAGCGTTCTTTCCATTCCTTTGACAAAGCGCGTTAATGACTAAATAATTCTCTGTAGGTTTGTTATTTTGTGGAATCTACTGTTGGTTTCAGTATTAGCTGGCCATTGGATGAGCAAGATTGATACATTTAAAAAAAAAAAAATGTATCTGTAACATTTTTCCATACTTTGGCAATTTTTCAAGAAAAGTATTGTTTGTCCTGTTGACCTGTATTTTTTCTATCATTTAATCGCATTTGTACAGCCAAAAAACTGACGATGTTACTTTGATACCACAATGTAGCACACTATTAAGAATCTGTCTGGCCCAATGCCAAAAGGTAAAGATAATATGTCACAGTAGCAAACCGCCTCTAGAAACAGGAAACTCACTCTTCGCCTGTTCTCTCCATCCTCAATTCTCTGCCGTTTCCTCCTTTCTGTGTCCAAAACAGAACATTTATTCAATTTTACAATTTTAGCCAAAGCGACTTACAGTTATTCAGATGCAGGCATTACAGTAAAGGTCAGCCAAAAAAGTCTGTGCCAAAAATGTACACATTTTGTTTACAATAGCATTTAAACCTAAACATCACTTAATGCTCGTAATGGATTTTATAACATTTAGCATCAATACATTGACTCACCTCGTCGAAGCAGCTCCTTGCCCTCATCGATGAGGTCAGAGGTCATGTCGTTGTCTCCCATGAACTGTTGGAAGCCCAGCAGGTTCAGACAGCGCGTGCCGAGGCTGAAAACGGACATCTTTTTTTTTTTTTTTTGGTGCAAAACAGTTTCG